>NC_056725.1:1486498096-1486801061 GCF_019279795.1 Protopterus annectens | reverse complement strand
AAACACAAAACAAAATGAACATACAATTCACGTGAAACCTACCAAAATCCAGTACTTTTCCAGAAATGGTCCATTCTTCCTTTACATTCAGAAACATCCACTTTTATAACATAACTTGTTTCAACAAAGCTCAGCAAATGATACAAAATAAAAACTGCAGTGATCCAAAACTCCATAGCAAGCATTATGAAAGGATTCACCACAAAATCATCAGGTCACCTAATACAAATGAGGGCTTTGTATTAGAACACTACCCCACCGGCAAACCTTAATTCACTAAAATAGTATTTCCAAAAGTCGGGATTAGCTTTTAGCTACTGCACTGCTTCAACACTTAAACACAAAATACGTACACAAATTTAAGAAGGAAGTTCTGTCAAGATCATGTGACAGATGACAACTGTACCAAAATAATTATGCTTTTCCTTCTCCATAAACACTAATTTGCTGCTACTCGGCCACGTAACTTGGGTATTCACTTCCCAAATGGTCACACCTGCTCCCACCTAACCCCTTCCTTGAATCTGATCCCACCTTCAAATTGCACCACTACTACATTCTGCCCCAAAAGTGTGTATCTCACCCAGCGCTACCCTAAAATTACCACTTCAAAAACAGGCCTGAAGATACTAAGTAAACTACTACGACTCTTTGACCATCTGAAAGCAAGTATTACCAAAGATGGTGATATTCACCCCAACCCAGGCCCATCCTCTGATTCAGACTCAGTTACCTCCATCCTAACTCCAAGATCTGCTAGTTCCCTCCTCATCCTCCATCTTAATCTAAGAAGCATAAACAACAAAGTATATAACCTACATGCTATGATAGCCACTCATCTCCCAGACATCTTGTGTCTAACAGAAACATGGCTCAAACCATCCACTAAGGACGAAGAAATTCTTTCACCTGGATACAATATACTCAGGGTCGATAGGATAAAAAAAAGGGGGGGAGGAATAGCCGTAATGTTTAGAAGCACCCTGAATATCATTACTAATCCTATACAACCCCCTAAGGTCACCAATATGGAACTAACTGCCCTAAAAATTTGCCTAAATAACCAAAAGAGCATCAACCTCATCATAGTCTACATCCCACCTGGGAAAAACTTAGAAACTGTGGAGCAAACCCTAAGCTGGCTCACCTCTAACTACCCTCAAGAAACTATAGTACTAGGGGATTTCAACCTTGACTGGTCCCAGTACTCTGACCAGATAAACCCCTGCCCCATTAACCTGTATGGCTTCTCCCAAAATATAAAATCTCCCACAAGAATAGGTAATTCTCAACAAAAAGAAAGCACTATTGACTGGATTCCCACCAATAAAGACACATCTACCTATACCACAGGGACCCTCCCTAATGATCTTAGTGACCACCTTATCACCTTTATCATAAAAAAAAAGATGATATGTAAAAACCTTCCTATATATAAGCTAGTTAGGAACAAGAAAAAATTTGTCCTTGAACAATTTCTATCAGAACTCAAATCCTGCAACTGGTCCATCCTAAAAACACTTCCCATTGATGAGAGTGTTACACACTTTAATGACACATTCCTTAAAATACTGGACTGTCATGCACCCTACCGATCAATCAGAGCCAAAATCAGGATTGCACCTTGGCTAACTAACGACACCAAAGCTAAAATTAAGCTTAGAGACCAGGCCTGGGCAAACTGGCATACCACCAAAGAACCCCTCGACCGTAGGGTTGGGAGGGTGGCCTAACAGTTAAGGTGTTTGCCTTACAAACACAAGGTGCTGGGTTTGAGTCCCACAAGGGATAATTGGCTAAGCTTAAAATGGCTCGCAAGGGCAGTTAGCTTAGTACTAATCTATGAATCTATGAATCTATGAATCTATGAATCAAATTTCAGCAGCTAAGAAACTCAACAAAGGCATATACTACCCGTGATAAAAAGAATTACTTCCATCATCTTCAGGATAAGCACCAAAATAATCCAAAGAAGTTTTGGGCGGGTTTCAATAACCTCCTATACTCTGGGAAATCTACTACCCCTACCCCAGAAAAACTTATAGGTAAAGATCCTGTAGTTATAGCTAATTCCTTTAACTCCTTCTTCACTGAGACTGTTCAGGCACTAGCCAGTCAGTTACCTACTTCCTCCACCTCCTTATCCAGTCCTACTGGAAAGAATCTACCAGCCTTTAGTTTTCAACCAATATCCACCTCCTATATTAGAAATCTACTAAAGAAACTCAAACCATCCACCCTATCATCTGATCGTCTCCCAGCTGAATACCTACAACTAGCATCCGATGTAATTGCCTATCCCATTTCAATCCTAATAAATAGAACCATCACGGAGGCCACCATCCCCTCAATCTGGAAAATATCATATGTCATCCCTCTTCACAAGGGAGGTGCCTCTACGGATACATCTAACTATAGACCAATTGCAATATTGTCGCCTATAGCAAAAATTATGGAAAGGTGTGTCCACGAGCAAATCCTACACTACCTTACCCTTAACAATCTCCTGTCAAAAACTCAACATGGTTTTCGTCCCCATCATAGTACCACTACTGCCCTCCTTTCCTTTGTTGACTCAATAAACAAAAATCGGAACAACAAATTAATTACTTCTGCTCTCTTCCTTGACCTGTCAAAAGCGTTTGACATGGTCAATCACCAACTAATGCTCCACACCCTTGAATCCCTTCACCTCGACAACCTGGCCCTTAGTTTGTTTAATGCTTACCTTTCTGACAGAAAACAAGCAGTCCAGTGGCAAAGCACATTATCTAACCTATTACCTAATACCATAGGAGTCCCCCAAGGCTCCATACTTGGTCCCCTTCTCTTCTCTGTATTTATAAATGACCTACACTCAGTCATCTCACAAGCAACCTGCATTCAATATGCAGACGACTCCACCCTGATCTGTTCTGATGTCTCTCTCTATAATCTCCAAAAAGTCACCCAACATTGTTTTGCAGCAGTTGAAAAATGGTTTTCAGAAAGGAAACTTATCCTAAATCCCAAAAAAACAAGCTACTTCTTATCTTCCCCACGTGTCGAACCCCCATAGGGCTTCATCCACCTTATTCTAACAATATGACCTTTCAAGTTCAGTCTACCAATGGCACCATCATCGAGCCTGTCACTAACACCAAACTGCTTGGTGTTACTATAGACCACAAGCTCAAATTTGATGTTCACATTAGTCAAACTATTAAAATGGTGAACAAGAAACTAGGCTCCTTGTACAGAATCAAAAACTTTCTTACTCCATATTCCAAACTAACTATAGCACGGTCACATCTTCTATCCACCCTACTGTATGCCTCCCCTATCCTATCCTTCCTCAATAAAAATGAGCTCAACAAACTCTCAGTCGCTTATAACCACATCGCTAGATTTGTTACTGGCTCACCTTACCGTACTCATCACTGCCTTAACCTAAAGAAACTTGACTGGCTAGAACTACCTAACCTTCTTAAACTCAACCAACTTGTTGAAGCATTCAAAATAATTATAGAACCTGATAAAACTCCCTCTCTGAACAAACTCCTGACCCCCTACTCCAACCTAAATTGCCTCCGATCTTCTAATAGTGTCCTGGTACTAACCACAAAATCAAATAACTTAGGAGGAGATGCTATCTATGCTAACTCTATCGGAAAGCTCTGGAATTCTCTTCCCAATAACCTAAGACTTTCAACTTCCCTCACCCAGTTTAAAACTAGTCTCAAGTTACTACTTAAGACCCAGTGGTTATGCCCCTGTGAAAATCCCGATTGATCATAAAACTGCCTTCTACCTAAACTCACTATGTAATTAATCTCCACCTATAATCTCTCTAGCCCCCTTTAGACCCACTCTCTATTTCACGGGGGTCCTACTAGACGGCACCCTCCTGAATAACCATAGTCTTTACTTGTGCATAACCTTATATCCTTTCCCCCTAGAGACCTAAGCTCTCACCTCATCACTTACTAACATACCCTAATAACAGGGCTTTTACTGCTCATATATTTGTGAAATTAAATAAAGTGTATTAGTATCTGTAACTTTTTATGCTATGATTATTCCTCAGGATGTCTATGTATTGTTGTTGTTGTTTCTGTTTTTCTTCTGTCTTTCTTAAATGTGGAGCTTTTCTCCCCGGGTCTCTGCTGAAAAGGGATATGTATCCAGTCGGACTAACCGGGTAAACAAATGTAAAATAAATAAATAATAAATAAATAAAATAAAATAAACTTGCCAAATTTTTTATCTGTATTCCTCAGGAAATTTGTGGTGGTTTACCAAACCACCAAGGATTTAGATCAGGAAACAAAGACTCTCAGAGTTCAAATCCTTCTGAAAAATGCATGCTATCACAAATTCTATCACGCTGGTAGCGTCCTAAATTTGTAGGAACTAGATAAAAAATATGCCCCCACTGTTATTTTAGATTACGCCCAGATTTATCGAGCTAAGAGGTTGAGATATATACAATTTACCATACCCGTTAAGAAACATATTGGGGTTTTATACTTTGTACAACCCGTTTAGTTATTAGGTCCAGTTTAAAAAAGAAAAAAAAATGTTGTGTTTATTTTAGTAAAGAAAGTGCCTTCCTTTGTAACCCAAGCAATGCCTACATCTTTACCTCTTTTACTACTTTATATATGCAACACTGAATTGTACAGCAACCCGCCTTTGTATAAGTGTAAATTAAACACTAAAAGCGCGTTACATATCACGGAATATTACAACGGCGAGAGCGTACTTCGTCATGAATTATGTGCTGCTTACCTTTTGTCGTTTCATTTTCTTGAGTTGTTAGTGGAGCTTCAGCATCCAATCGCATTGCTCGATTTTGCTGCTTATGAATTTAAATTGTAAAAAAGGAAGAGACGTGCGGGATACAGTTTTTCTTCTCTTTTAGTACTTATAATTTTGATTTTTTTTTTAAAAAATGAACAGGGATACCTGGAAAAGGCATGTTTTTTTTTCTGGGAATAAAGCGTTTGCTCTGTAATTTAGTATTATCGAAGATGGTAGTCTTTTATCTAATGCAGTCATGTAGTCACCTTTTGAGATACTTTCTTCAGTGTGTTGTACACATAAGGCGGACAGCTAATAAATTCAGTATGTTCGTTTTTTTTTACAGTTGTGGTTAGTATGTGTGCATTTGTGTATATTATCCTTGGATTATAACCACGTTTGGAGGTGTTGAGAAGTCTCCGTATTAAGTAACATTGTAATGTCATCGTTAGCGGTGAAAAGTTGGCTTTTTGATGCGTCTGTTTACAATGATGCCGCAAAGGTGTGCTTCACCACCCTTCATGTAATTGTTCTAGTTATACTGTTTAATATTTGAGGGGGGTTTTGTATCATTTACTCAAAAGTCGTGTAGTTGCTGATTGATACGAGTCTTTTTGAAGTTTATACATGTTCTTTGGTAAATGTGACATAAAAGCTCCGTTTTTTTCTGAAAAGGTAACTCGGTGCAGCACTTCCCTTGGTGATTTGTGACCTAGTCACGTTTTTCTACAGCTCTGTGGGCAATAGACCCAGAGGGTGTTAAAATTAACATTCATTAACATTTACTGGCACCTTGGACGTTTGGGTAAAGACGCTTCTTTTTTTGCCTCCCACCATCCCATTAGGAAAGTAAGCTGATGTGAAGTGCTTGGTTAGGTTTTGGACCATTTTATATAGCGGATTCAGTATTCCTTGGCAACATGACAGTATGTAAAGGAGTGAAACAGTTAAGTGGTCATTCTGAAGAGACTGTGGAAACCTCCCACCCCCACCCAGCATCAGACGTGAAACTTTGCGAAGACAATTAACTACAACAGCTCATGTTTTGTTTGCATAACTGTGCAATCACGATCTAGCTGGCCCTTCTGTTACAATTCTTTAACTGTAGTTTTACATAAGAAAAAATAAATAAACAGCTTAGTGAGTGAAAGTAGAAGACGAGGCAGACCATGATTGCATAGTTATGCGTACAAAAACACATACACCTATTGTCAACAAAACCTGTTACTATTACCAACAAACCAAGAGCACGTGTACACGTTTCTATATGCAGCTATGAATTCACAAACACGGCAAGTTACACTGTTTATTATTAAATTAAGCAAAAGCAGAAGAAATTTGGCTACAACTTTAATGATTTTAAAAAAAAGTTTACTTACCAATTTAGCAGATCCCTGAAAAACCGCTGTTAACAGCAAAGCTTCCCGCAACAGGTTCCTTTGGCAAAATAAGGCGTACTGGAAACACAGACAGGAAATGAACTTCTCTACTTCCTGCAGCTCTATTTTAGCACTCCAAGGCTGGGGGAAGGACAAGGCAGCTGTGACATCACAAAATGGGTGGGTTTGATTGTTTGACCGAGGCCGGCTGCGGTGATGTCACTTCAGGGGAGGGAACTGTTAAAAAAAAAATACCTCCACTGCCTGGCCGTGATGATGTCAGTAATTGGGTGACTCCAGCATGCTAAACTGAAACGCGAGAGAATGTTTTTGAAAGGTAAACAATCCCTGTATGCTAAGGTAGGCTTGGTTAAGAAAAGTGAGGGGAATTGAAATGTTTTAAATGATGCTTTGTTGTTTGTTTATAAAGGAATAAATAAATAAGGAGGAAAAAGGCAGGGAAGTTGAGCAATTCTGTTTAGAAACCTGTTGTACTCCTTTAAAACCTGGTTGCCTCGTGGTTTTGGCATCTTTTCAGGCTTGTTGGCTGTTGGTGAAGCACCCACCCAGAGGAGAAAACGCTGAGAGAAGAAAGGAGCCACTTTTGAGATTTTAAGTATTTTTCCTCTGTTTATTTGCTATGTTTTTCTGCATAGCCGCCTATTTTGAGCATTTTCTGGCTTGTTAAACTTGATTTCTGCATTAGTAACTGTATTTAGAGCACAACCTAGAGCTGTTTACTGAATTTCCTGTTTGCACTTATTTTTAAAATCTTTTTTTCTCAAAACTTGCATTTTATCTGTCTTTGGCCTAGCACTCTTGTGTGGGGTCATTTACTGCACTGTTATAGCTTGTTGATACGTGTGAACCTCTGTTATCTCTGAAAAAAACAAAAAAACAAAAAAAATCTTGCTTTTTTCCCACTTTTCTGAGATTTAAAAATTTCAGTTACAGGCTTGCTGTTCTTGAACTGTTTATAAGTTTCTTGGAGGCCATTTTTTGCTTGGGCTAAAGGGAAGTCTCTCTGTTGATCAGTGGCAGTGAAAAACATTGAGCAGCCTGCCTGCCTCTGTGGGAGTGGTTACTGACTTGAAACTGTAGTTTTATTGGCCATTTTGGGTCAATTCCAAAACTCCTTCATCTTCCTCTCTTAAAACCTAGTTGCCTTGTGGTTTTGGCAACTTTTCAGGCTTGTTGGCTGTTGTTGAAGCACCCACCAAGAGGAGAAAATGCTGAGAGAAGAAAAGAGCCACTTTTGAGATTTTAAGCATTTTTCCTCTGTTTATTTGCTAAGTTTTTCTGCATAGCCGCCTATTTTGAGCATTTTCTGGCTTGTTAAACTTGATTTCTGCATTAGTAACTGTATTTGGAGCACAACCTAGAGCTGTTTACTGAATGTCCTGTTTGCACTTATTTTTAAAATAATTTTTTTCTCAAAACTTGCATTTTATCTGTCTTTGGCCTAGCACTCTTATGTGGGGTCATTTACTGCACTGTTACAACTTGTTGATACTTGTGAACCTCTGCTATCTCTGAAAAAACAAAAAAAAAACAAAAAAAATTTTGCTTTTTTCCCACTTTTCTGAGATTTAAAAAAGTTCAGTTACAGGCTTGCTATTCTTGAACTGTTTGTAAGTTTCTTGGAGGCCATTTTTTGCTTGGGCTAAAGGGAAGTCTCTCTGTTGATCAGTGGCAGTGAAAAACATTGAGCAGCCTGCCTGCCCCTGTGGGAGTGGTTACTGAATTGAAACTGTAGTTTTATTGGCCATTTTGGGTCAATTCCAAACTCCTTTATCTTCTTCTCTTAAAACCCTTTTTTGCGCGGTTTTGCGCATTTTTGTGCATAGCGCAACAGCGGGCAGCGCCTCCTAATTGGGTTTAAATTATTCCTGGCTCCACAAAGTCTGCTCTTCACTTTTTCCCTTAGAACTGCTCTATCTCTCAATTTAAACACCACATTCTCATTCTAAGGCCCTTCACTGGTCCAATTAAGTAATCCTACAAGTTAGCACTATTAAACCATAAGCACTACTTACTCTTATACTCTCAACGATTTCCCTGTCCTCTATTGGTCTGTCTTAAATTCAGTTTCCCTATATTACTCTAGCATGTCCAAAGGTCAGTCAGTGGTTTCCTCTCCAGTCCAGCTGGTGAATCTGGGAATTTTGAGGCAATGTTACAACTGTCTCATGTACACGGACAACCCTCTCCTCCTCCAAACAGGTTCAAATATATGTGATAGATGCAACTATTTAGCCAAACTGGAGGCTGAGCTCTCTCATCTCAAAACTGGTGTAACCAGTCAGGAGGAGAAGGTAACCTCACACAACACAATTCCAGTATCACAAAGTCCCATCACATCAGTGAACCAAACACATAAATACACAAAAACATACTCGGAGGCTCTAAATAAAAATCTACCTAAGCAACAGAGACCTCCAAAGCAGACATCAAAAGCAAACGCTACCTCAAAACAAAACACGCACAACACATAGCCCACAAAGTCAGTGTGCCAAGCAGCCACAGCCCTTAAGGCTGAATAACACACCCGATACTCTTGGTGACTCTATTGTCAGACACACTGACATCCCGCTCACCAGGCTGAATAAAGAGAAGGTCACGGTGAGCTGCCTGTCGGGTGCTAGGATCCGCCACATAGCATAAGCACTCAGGTCACTCCAAAGCAAATACAAATATGACTCAGTCATTGTACATGCTGGTGTGAATGACCTGAGACGTACCTCCCTGGACTACATGAAAAGAGACATAGAGGAGCTCTCTGATCATGTAGCCCAGGCTGGTATGACCCTGACCTTGAGCAGCATCTTACCCTCACCTAAAATGATGCCACAGTACAAAGACAAAATGACTGATTTTAACAATTGGCTAAAATTTTGGTGTCATTCAAAGGGGATCCATTGTCTGTCAGCCTAGGATGACATGCTCGACAAGCCACGTTGCTTCGCTAGGGACAGCTTGCACCTGTCACCACTGGGCTTTTGGATATTGGCAAAGGCTCTTGCCACCCCCATAGTGCCTTTTTTAGGCAAGGCTCAAAAGTCAAACCCATCCCCATAAACAGCACAAGGAACAAGAAACTAAGGGTAATGCTGCTAAACGCCAGAAGTCTTAACCTCAAGATGCACACACTCGAAGCTCTCCTCAGTATGGAGAACATCGATATCTGTGCAGTGACAGAAACCTGGTTCAAGGCTCCAGAGAGCACCCCAGCACTGCCAGGCTATACCTCATATCATGCTTTTCAGCCCCAAAACCCAGACTGAACCACAAAAGGAGGGGGAGTTTCCATATTTATCAAGGATATCCACACCTCCAGGTTAGTGGCATTGCACGAAGTATCAGAGACCATCCATGTGCAACTAACAGTGGGCAAGACTGCTTTTCAGTTTATAGCATCCTACAGACCACCCTCTCAAAGTCAGGAATCCCACTTGGCTTTCCTGAAAACATTGGAGGACATGAAGATCTCTCCGAACACCATTATATTGGGTGACTTCAACTACCCAAACATTGACTGGGAGCACTACTCAAGCCCCAGCACCTTAGCCCAAAGCTTCCTGGAAATTATAAACTCAAATGCTATGGAACAACTAGTCACCACTCCCATAAGAGGGGACAACATACTAGACCTGATCATTACCAACATGGGGACTCTATGCTCCACACCAGAAGTATATCCCTCATTGGTAAGATCAGACCATAAATTAATTTCACTGGATGTCCACATCCCGATCCCACCCCCAGCCCAGAAAACCACAGCGAAAAACTTCTCAAAAGCGAACTTCTCACTTCTCAAAACCGAAGTGGAATCCTTCAAGGCCCCAATGCCAGTGGAAACTACGGCCCAAACTGCAGAATCCTATATAAACGCATTCTACGGACATCTCCAGGAATGCATGGATCATGCTATCCCAAACAAAACCAAGACCCAATCATCCAAAGGCAGGCGTCCAGTCTGGTGGACCCCTGCCATAAATAAACTGTACAACAGAAGGAGGAAGCTACTACATGATAGAGCAAAATCCCTAGTAGGGAAGGCATCTCTGATCAGTACTAGCAAAAAATTACGATCCCTCATAAAATCCTCCAAGGCCAGCTTTGAGAGAAAAATTGCACAGAACACCAAAGACAATCATAAGGCTTTTTTCAGTTATGTTAGGAACCTGGGATGCAACTCCCAAACTTGTTCTGAGTTGATTCTAAACGACAAAAAATACACTGAACCCACAGACATCGCCAATATCCTGGCAGACAGGTTCAGTGCAAACTTCTCCACCCCCCCCCCAAAAGAGCAAGTATCTATCCCGGCAGACAGCTGCCTCCCAAACATCTCTGATGCTCAGGTGAAGGCTGCCCTCTCCAAAGCAAAAAACACTGCTTCCATGGGATCAGATGGCGTCCCAGGTTGCGTCCTACATGAACTCCAAAAGGAACTAATCTCTCATATAAAACAGCTATACAATCTCAGCTTCACTACAGGATATGTGCCCACAGAATGGGGTACAGCAACAGTGGTCCCACTCCACAAAGGTGGAGCCTCTACGTACCCTGGAAACTATCGCCCCATAAGTCTGACTAGCTTAGTCTGCAAGGCTATGGAGAGGATCATCATGGAGCTCATAAACAAAGACATTGGGGACCTACAGACACTAGATCCTACCCAGTTCGGCTTTGTCAAGGGCAGATCCTGTCTTTTGAACCTGGTTGACTTCTTTGAAACAGTCACCAAAGCCATAGATGAAGGGAAGGTAGTCCACACAGCCTATCTGGACCTTGCAAAGGCATTTGACACAATACCCCACTCGGGCATCATAGATAAGCTATCCAGCTTAAATATAAACCCCTATGTCACAAGATGGGTCACAAACTGGCTCAAAGACAGAACCCACAGAGTGAGAGTTGCTGGAGCCATGTCAGACTCAAAACCGGTCACAAGTGGCGTCCCACAGGGTTCTGTCCTGGGACCACTCTTGTTCAGTATATACTTTTCCAAGGTACAGGCAAACGTGGGAGGACTATGGCTCACTAAGTTCGCAGACGACTGCAAACTGGGTGCCATAATCAACTCTCCAGCTGACACAAACATCCTTCAAAAAGGTCTCACAGAGACAGATAACTGGTGCCAGTGCCATGGTTTAAAGCTAAATGCCAAAAAATGTATAGTCATACCCTTTGGCAAAAACAATGTGCCCACAAATTACCACATGGCGCAAACCCATTAAGTACAGAGAAAGTTATTAGGGACCTGGGGACCCAAGTTGATAGCAATCTCTCCTTTGAAAACCACATTGCCAAAGTGGTTAGAAAGACCTTCTACATAGCCCACCTCATCACAAAGGGTTTCACATCTAGATCAAGAGAGGTAATCGTGCCCCTTTATTCATCCCTCATCAGTCCCATCATAGAATACAATGCCCCTTTTGGGATGTACCTTACCCGACACCTGCAGAAATTAGAAAGACCCCAAAAGTATCTCACCAAGAGGATCAAGGGTCTCAAACAGATGTCATATGCTGCTCAGTTAAAAAAACTCCAGCTCTACTCAGTTGCATACCGCCTACCTCGAGGCGATCTATGCCTGACATACAAAGCTATGTCAAATCCAAAATTAATGGACATGCTCCACCTCAGTAAATCTAAATCCCTTAGAGCCACATGCTCGAGGGACTTGAACCTCAGCACAGAAATAAATAGAACTTGCTGGAGGGACAGGTTCATAACCCAGAGGCTCCCTTCGCTCTGGAATAGAATTCCAGTTCATGTGAGGCAGAGCACCTCACTGAATCTCTTCAAGAAGAATCTCGATAGGTGGATCGTAGGTTTGTCCCAGGGATTACTCCCGTGTCACTATTAGACAGAGGCACAGTAAACTAAACCTTAAAAAGGACAGTATACTCAAATCAAGGGGTGGCGTAAGCCATACAGAATCGGGCTAGGCATATAATTGCCCCAGGGCAGATAGCCTAGTATGAACCTATGAACCTATGAACCTGAGCATGTGGGAGCCTGTAGGCAGACTTGTAAGACTGTTTGCACTGGTGTGCGCGCGTTTTAACCCGAATAAGTAGATTCTAAACTGTGTAAGCATGTGTATGCGCATGTAAGCCACTGTGAGCGTGTTTTTGCTGGTATGCGCGTTGCTCCCCCCTGAGGAAACAGAAAGGAAAAATGAAGCAACAGAAATAGTAGGAAGCTAGCAGGGAATACTGCTGAAGCTAGCAGGTGAAAACAATTAGAAGCAGGCAATTACACAGGCAGAATACTAGCCCAGCCCAGCACTTAAAAGTCTGCAAACAGCAGTGCAGTATGATTCTCTCAAGAGACACTGCAAGACAGGAGTAAGCTATTAGAAGTGAAAACTGAGCTTCACTCAGACCAAAAATGCTAGGGGCTGCCATAGCTGTCATAAGGAGACATAGGCGACTTGCTGAGGGTGGTGACAATGCAAATGCTGCCAGACAACCCACAGTGAGGAGACAGAGAAGAGTGTACAGGCCCAGGGTCACCTACCAGGGGTTACATGAGCTGGAGATAGTGGAGCGCTATACAGTGGACAGAGACCTCCTGCAGCAAATTGTTGAGCTGTGCAGGCCACGCCTCACACACAGAACCAACAGAGGGGAACCCATCCCAGTGGAAACCAAGGTATGTGTTGGCCTAAGAATACTAGCAACAGGTACCTTCCAGAGACCAACTGGTGATATGATGGGGATATCACAGGCATCAGCCTCCAGAGTACTGCACCAGTCCCTGGATGCCATGTCAGCACATGTCGGTGATCATGTATATTTCCCCAATGCCCGTGAGTTATTGGCCAGCAATATGCATCTCTTCCAGCAACTAGCGGAATACCCTGAGTTAGTGGGTGCAATAGACTGCACGCACATATGCATCAAAGCACCAGCCGGTGAGCGGAGTAGGGCCTACATTAACCGCAAGGGCTTCCCTTCCATCAACTGACAGGTCATGTGTGATGCCCAGGGCATAATAATGAATGTGTGTGCTGGCTGCCCTGGGAGCTACCATGATTCCCATATCTGGCATTCGACGCAGCTGTACTAGACATTTGCCAATGGGGACATCCCACATGGTCACCTAGTGGGGGATGCAGGTTATGCACTGGAGACGTGGCTGATGACACCCATCAGAAACGCACACGCACCTGAACAGGAATGCCATAATGAGGCACACGCACAAACACGTAATGTCATAGAACGTGTGTTTGGGCTGCTCAAGTCATGGTTCCGGTGCCCGGACACATCTGGTGGAGCCTTGCAGTACTCACCAACTACATGTACCCAAATTGTCATGGTATGTGCTATACTACATAATATGATCCTGCGAAAACAGCTGCAGCAGGACCAGCATAGGGCTGGGACAAACAACCCCCCACCATTGCCAAGGCCATCACAGGCAGAGCGTGACTCGGAGGAGGAACAACTTGAGCCTGCCCCAGTAGGCAGAAGGAGTCATGCCCAGTATGCCCTGGCCTTAGCAAAGAGGCAATGCATAGCACATACACTGGCTCAGTAGGAACCCTGAGAATGATACCCCTCTCTGACGCACTCATATAGTAACAGGGATGCCTAACATGACATAACCTGCTCTCAAACATGTACAGGGAGTGTAGTATGTGCATCCAACAGAGGCAGCCCTGCAGCACCACCTGAGGCATGATTGCCATGTGTTAAGCAATGTAACACCATCTAGTATATGCAAACATGAAGACCCAACCTAACATCTCACCCTCACCAAGCATGATGCCACACTATGAAGACAACAAGATCAAGTACAATAATTGGCTGAGGTATTGCTGTTAACAAGGGGGAACACATGGCTGACAGCCTGGGCTGACAAGCCGAGCAAGACATGATGCCCCACCTTCTAGGGATGGCACGCACCCAGCACACCTGGCTGTGTAGATACTGGCAAAGGATGCTGTCACCCCCACTGTGCCTGGAATAGGTAAGTCTGGAAACACAAACCCACCAACATAGGTAGCACAAGGGATAATAACCTGGACATAATGCTACCCAATGCCAGAAGTCTAACCTGCAAGGTGCATGCAGACCAAACCCACCACAGCATGGAGAATGGTAATATGTGTTCTGTAACAGAAACCTGGGCAAGGCCCAGAAGAGCACTCTAATACTACCAGGTTATGCCTCATACCATGCTCTACAGCTCCAAAATATGGAACACATGACAATAGCAGTGTGGCTACCAGTAATTATCAAGAATAAACACAACCCCAGGTTGGTACCACAGCAAGAAACAGCATGGACTATCCACGGGCAAGTAACACTGTCTCAATCTGTGTACCTGTTTGAAGCCTGCTACTGACCCCACACACAAACCCAGGTACCCCAGCCAGCCTTCCTGAAGACACTTCAGAGTATGAATGTCCCAACAAATACCAAACAAGGCACACACAAAGTATGACATAGATGGCAATTCATTATGTATGGAAGAAGTAATCATGGACCTAGGGATACAAGTGGACGGTAACCTGTCATGTGACACTCACATTCCAAGGTGGCCAGGAAGACCTGCTATATTGCTCACCTTAATATGAAAGGATGCACATGTAGAGCTACAGAGGTCACTGTGCCGCCATACCCTTCCCTTATCAGGCCCATACGTGACAACTATGCCCCAGTTAGGATGTACCTTACCTTACACATGCAGCAGTCAGAAAGATCCCAAATGAACCCCCCCAACAGGATAAAGGGTCCAAACATTGGACATCTGCAGCCTGGCTGAAGAAACCACAGCCCAAGTCAGAAGCATACTGCACAGTCAGAGGTGATGTATGCCTGATGTACAAGGCCATGTCCAATCCAGAATGAATGGACATGCTCCACTGCAGAAACCCCAAATCCAGCAGACACACCACAGTGAGAGATCTGAACCTCTACACATAGATTAATAGGATGTGCTGGAGGGACAGACCCATAACCCAGAGGCTCAGGACACTCTGGAACAGAATTCCAGTCCATGATAGGCTGAGCTCCACACACAAACTCAACAAGAGAAATCCGTTGAAGTGCATGGGAGATAGTAGGTGTACACTGGGGGCCATCCCTGTGTCACATCTAGGAAAGTAAACCCTATGTGGACATAATATGCACATTGCAAGGGGTGTTGAGAGCCACACACAGTCTGTCTGTGCTCAAACAAGGCCAGGGCAGATAGCCTAGTATGAAACTATGAACCTATGATGATACAAATTGTGCAGGACACAAAGGATTATCACACAGCTGTCCTACCTGATGGTAGGAACCATGGTGATAATCCACAGATATGCTCTGCAGCACTCTAATATCACAAACAATACACCAAACCCACACACATTGCCAACAGCCTACAAAACAGATTCCTTCCAACCTCCCCACCAGCAGCTAACTGCCAAATATCTATCCCAGGAGAGTGCTGGCCCCCTGACATTGCAGATGCTGAGGTAACAGCCAGCATCCACAAAGCACAGCACACAGCATCAATGGTACCAGATAGTGTCCTGGGTTGTGTCCAACAAGTACTGTAAGAAGAATGGAACAGCAAATATCATTACTGTGCACTATCAGTCCTACCACAGGATATGTACTCAAAGAGCGGTGTACAGCAACAGTGGTCCCACACCACAAAGGGGTGCCAGAATGGATACTGCAAACTATCACCCCTCAACCCCGACTATCCAGGTTGGCAAAGTAATGGAGAGGATGATCATGAAACCCATGAATAATGAGATTGGGTACCTACAGACATTGGACCCTACCCAGTGTGGCTGTCATAGGGCAGATCCTGCCCCATACACATGTCTGACTCATATGAAACATGCACCAAGCCCAGTGATGTGGGGAATGTTGATCACACAGCCTATCTGGACCTTGTTAAACCCTTCCATACAATACCCTACTTGGCGGTACAGATAAGCTCACCAGCCTAACTATAAACCCCTATGCAAGTAGATGGGTTGCAAACCAGCTCAAGGACAGAACTGACCTGGCAGACATGCAGTAGCCATGGCAGACTGCAAACCAGGTACAGCTGGCATCCCACAAGGCATGGTCCTGGGACCTCTCATGTATGCTATATATGTCACATAGGTACAGGCCAACATGGAAGGACTCTGTCTGAACAGGTTTGCAGAGGACTACAAACTGGACACCATATCGGACCCTCCAGCTGACACAAGCAACCTACAAAAGGCACACATAGAAACACACAAGTGGTGCCACAGCCATGTCAACAAGCTAAATGCAGAATAGTGTATAGTCAACCCCTGTGGAAACACAGTACATGGCCAGAAATTACCACATAGGTGTTAACCCAGTAAGTACATCAGGAGCAATAAGAGACCTGGGGACACAAGGTGATAGATATCCTGCATGTGACAACCATGTGTCTGTAGTGGTTACAGAAACATACCATATACCCACCTAATCATGAAGTTCAGCACAGCTTGGTTAGGGTAGGTCAATGTGCCTCTCCAGTCATCCATCAGCAGCGTCACAAGTGTGTACAATGGCCCTTCAGGGATGTACCGCAGCAGACACCTGCAGCAACTGGAAAGACCACACAAATACCCCACCAGGAAGATCGCAGAGCTGTAACAGATGCCATGTGTCGCCTGAGTAAAGAAACTGCAGCTCCACACAGTGCCATACTGCCTGGCTGGAGGTGAACTGTGCCTGATGTATAGAGCCATGACCAACCTGGTATCAATGGACATTTGGCACCATGTAAACAGTGAATGCTGGTGACCTATGCAGCTGACAGGCCTGAACCCCAGCACAGACATAAACAGGACATGCTGTACTGATTGGTCCATAACCCAGAAGCTCACTCCACTCACGACTAAACTCCCACTACAGGATATCCAGGGAGTCCCTCAGTGACTGTCATCTAGAGGAATCATGATGACTGGATGGGAGATGGTAGGTGTACCCTGGATATCACCTGTATGTCATGGGTAGACAGAGGCACAGCACACTAACCATGACATATGTCATGGCAAACACCAGTAAATGTGTGTTGAAGGACAAACACTCTCTGACTAGCATCACAAATGGACTAGGGCACATGGCCATTGTTTGTCAATGTCCACACAAGTTGTGGAATACATTTACAATGTCGGACAATCATGTACGAAACTGTCCATACCTGAACAAAATGCAACATGGTCATATCTGCACAACTAGCCCTCGACCAGTCTGGTGTGCTCACTATAAACATTACAAGCAGTGATAGGACCGAAATCGATTATACTGTCCACCACAGTGAAAGTTCTGCACCAGTACACTACACAACAATACAACTGTTTGATCAGCAGGAAAGGATGATGACAACTGTATGCAAACTATCCCATGGTGACCCTGCAGGCACAGCATAATGCCTGTTAGGTTCTGACACACAGCAGTTGGGCAGTAAGAACACAACTTGATGTCCAACATTCAACTGTACATGTGATATATAGATGGCGTCCACACACAAACAAAAATGTGGTGGTCCACAGATCCCAACATAAGGAAAGGTCACACTGGGCATGCTCGCACACTTAGATAAATGAGATGTGGCAGTCAAGAAGCCATACAAACTGCGAACTGGGCATGCTCACACACATAGGCCATGTCACAGTTCAGCAGTTGCACGCACACATATCTGGCATTTCTATGTGTTAACACAGGAACCTCCCACAATACAGACATCTGCCCAGTGCACACAGTGAAGTTACAACAGAGACATAAGTAAGATACTGGATCCCACTCATATGCAAATATCTCCCACAGTACACACGTTGTTTATAGAGATAGGGAAGGCTATGGCAATAAAGACCCACAAACAGTAT
Source organism: Protopterus annectens (assembly GCF_019279795.1). Taxonomy (NCBI): domain Eukaryota; kingdom Metazoa; phylum Chordata; order Ceratodontiformes; family Protopteridae; genus Protopterus; species Protopterus annectens. The sequence goes on along the minus strand of NC_056725.1, from coordinate 1,486,783,031 downwards.
ATGAGCAACAGATACTTGCATCTGACAGGTAAACATATGGCCATAGAGTGCAATACCTGACTGTTGTCCCTAGGGAATACAGAAGGCTATCCACAGTGTATTTGGCATCTGCCTCCACAGTACACTAGGCCACTGTGCCTGTGCAAAGTTAATGCATAGATATGCTCTCCCCTGTACTGATGGATAGTCACAGATGTACATACCTCTTCATCCATAATGATGTCAGCACACTATACATATGTCAGGAGCAGAAATATGCCCAGTAATGTGAATAGCGCGCTCCGCTACTGCGTCTCTAACAAATATCATAACATAGTTAGGTAGCGGTTTGAATCCTGCAAGTGTGTGTGGGGGAGTAGTGTTTGCAATTCCATGCGTATGCAAAATGTCCCTTGTGGCAACTATTACTGCGCAACACATGCTGCATATTCCACTGTCTAAACACTGATGATGTCAGCACCCTATAAGTACAGCAGGAGAAAGCAATCCTCCCAGTAATGCAAATAGTGTGCTCTGCTAATGTGTCTCTCACAAGTGTCATAACATAGTTAGGTAGGGGTTTGAATCTTGCAAGTGCCCAGTGTGTGGGAGTGTAGTGTGTGCAATTCCATGTGTATGAGAAATGTCCCTTTTGGCAACTATTACTACACAACACATGCTACATCTTCCACTGTCTAAACACTGATGATGTCAGCACCCTATAAGTACAGCAGGAGAAAGCAATCCCCCCAGTCTCTCACAAGTGTCATAACATAGTTAGGTAGGGGTTTGAATCCTGCAAGTGCCCAGTCTGTGTGTGATTGTGTGTGGGAGAGTAGTGTATGCAATTCCATGTGTATGAGAAATGTCCCTTTTGGCAACTATCACTACACAACACATGCTGCATATTCCACTGTCTAAACACTGATGATGTCAGCACCCTATAAGTACAGCAGGATAAAGCAATCCCTCCAGTAATGCAAATAGCGCGCTCCGCTAATGCGTCTCTCACAAGTGTCATAACATAAGCAGCAGCAAAGAAAACAAATTGAGAAAACTGACTGAAGGTCCACAGAGTACAAAAAAATCTTTAGCGAACAAACCAATGTAGACCACCACAATCCTTCGATAAAACACTAATTTAATATGACAAGGCAAAATTCAACAAGCAGTTTTTAACACAGATAAGCACTTTCGGGCTCTGCCCTTCTTCAGATGAAATAAAAACAATCTTAGTCACATTAAAATACCTAATTCAAAACAGTTTCTTTTTATTTCATCTGAAGAAGGGCAGAGCCTGAAAGAGCTTATCTGTGTTAAAAACTGCTTGTTGAATTTTGCCTTGTCATATTAAATTAGTGTTTTATCGAAGGATTGTGGTGGTCTACATTGGTTTGTTTGCTAAAGTGTCATAACATAGTTAGGTAGGGGTTTGAATCCTGCAAGTGCCCTGTGTGTGGGGGAGTAGTGTGTGCAATTCCATGTGTATGAGAAATGTCCCTTTTGGCAACTATTACTACACAACACATGCTGCATATTCCACTGTCTAAACACTGATGATGTCAGCACCCTATAAGTACAGCAGGAGAAAGCAATCCCCCCAGTAATGCAAATAGTGCACTCTGCTAATGTGTCTCTCACAAGTGTCATAACATAGTTAGGTAGGGGTTTGAATCCTGCCAGTACTCAGTGTGTGGGGGAGTAGTATGTGCAATTCCATGTGTATGAGAAATGTCCCTTTTGGCAACTATTACTACATAACACATGCTGCATATTCCACTGTCTAAACACTGATGATGTCAGCACCCTATAAGTACAGCAGGAGAAAACAATCCCCCTAGTAATGCAAATAGCGCGCTCTGCTAATACGTCTCTCACAAATGTCATAACATAGTTAGGTAGGGGTTTGAATCCTGCAAGTGCCCTGTGTGTGTGTGTGACTGTGTGTGGGGGAGTAGTGTGTGCAATTCCAGGTGTATGAAAAATGTCCCTTTTGGCAACTATTACTACACAACACATGCTGCATATTCCACTGTCTAAACACTGATGATGTCAGCACCCTATAAGTACAGCAGGAGAAAGCAATCCTCCCAGTAATGCAAATAGTACACTCTGCTACTGCGACTCTCACAAGTGATCTAACATAGTTAAGTAGGGGTTTGTATCCTACAAATGGCATGTGTATTTTTGTCACACAGTTTGTCCATGTGTGTGGGGTGTTGCTCCCAATATTGCACAACATACATTATATCAGTAATGTCAATGCACACATGATGTATGTGTGTGCCACCTACACATATGTACCTGTGAACTGCAAGGGTTCCCATGTACAAAGCCTGCCTCATGTGAATACATGGAATATGCATCAGACAACTGTATGACTGTGGTGTTCTGTGCAGGGGCTGCATGTGGTATGTGACTATACAGTGTGGATTGTAGATGGTGTCATCCCACCAGTGAGAGATACATGATTGGTCTGGAGCATATAGTCCACATGTTGGTGATGAACAGGTGCAGCATGTTGTCACCATTTGTGGGAGTGGTAACAAGTTGTTCCATAGCAATGCAGGGAATGAATGATAACAACCCGTCAGACAGGGTCTTGCAGCTAGAATAGTGCTTACACTGTATGTTTGGGTAGTCGCAGTACAACCATATAATGGTGTGTGTAGAGACCGTCATATTCCCAGTGTTGTCAGGAAGGCCAAGTGGGTTTCCTGGGTATGGGAGTGTGGTGTGTGCCAGGCTATGAACCTAAAGGCAGTCTAACCCACTGTGTATTGCACATGGAGAGGCTCTGATGCTTTGTGCAGTGCCACCAACCTGGGGGTGTGTGTATATGAGGTGCCTTTGGATACAACCCCTCTGTTCTGGGTTGGTGCATGTGTAGGGGATGACAAGCATGGTATCAGGAATGACCTAACACTGATGGTGTGCACCTGGGAGCCTTGTACCAGGAGTCTGTTACTGCAAGGATATTGCTGTACCCCATGCTAAGGACTGTTTCCACTGCATGCATCTTGAGGTTTACACTGCTGCTGTTGAGTAGCATTGTTATTAGTGTCCCATCCCATGTGATACCTGCGTAGGTGGCTATGTAATGTCAGCCTTGCATACAAAGGCACTATGTGTGTAGCAACAGCCTCTGCCAATATACACCAGCCCATGGGTGACAGGTGCAAGCTGTCCCAAGCAAAGCAATGTGGCATGTCCAGCATGTAATCCCACACTGACAGGCATTGGATCCCCTTTGGATGTCACTGAAAGATATGTTAATTGCAGAAACTGATGATCCTGTCTACATATTGTGGCAGCATTCATGGTGAAGGTGAGATGCTACTCAAGGCCAGGGTCATACCAGCCTGTGCCACAAACTCAGAGAGCCCCTCTATGTCCCCTAACATGTTATCCAGGGAGGTGCGTCAGAGGTCATACACACTGGCACAGACAATGACTGTGACATACTTCTACATGCCTTGGAATGACCGCTTTGCTTGTGTTATGTGGTGGATCATAGTGCCTGACAGGCAGCTGAGCGTGACCATCACCTTGTTCAGCCTGGGTGCAGGACCACCGTGTAAGTGACGATAGAGGAACCTCATACAACTGTAGCAGTTGTGTTGTCTAGCCGTATGGCCTGAGACTGTTTGGCACACAGGCTTTGTGAGCTTTGTGTTGCATGTGCTCTGCTCTGGCATAACGTTTGCTTGTGTCTCTGCTTTGCAGGTGTCAGCTGCTCAGGCAGGATGCTATTCTGAGAGCCCAATAATGTACCTGTGTGTTTCTGTGTTTGGATTGTGGTCGTGGCAGGTCTATGGGAGACTGGTACTGTATTCACTGTAGTATCCCACCCCACCTGACAGGGAATGCAAGTGCTGTGTAAACAGAGCTCAGCCCCCAGTTTGGCTATGTGGTTGCATCTCTCACATGTGTTGTACGTGTATGGGAAGGGAAGAGGGTTGTCTGTGTACATGAGGCAGCTATAACATTGCCACATGACTCACAGATTCACCAACTGGACCTGAGAGTAGATCGACAGGTGACCTTTGCACATGCTACCATAGCATTGTGACTCCCATACTAAGTAACGACACATAGGGCCAATGGGGAACAAGGTACTCAAGGTGACTATGTGAGGGTGTAATGCTCCTGATTTGTTAGTGCTGGCATATATGAATGCTGTCTTGAGCAAGTGTGAGGTAAGTCATATGCAATGTGTTACAGGCAAGCTACATGCAAACAGGACAAACAGTGACGTTCTGTCAAGTGACACATGGACATCAGTACAGTAAGCAACACAGATGTCACTAGGGATCCACAGAGGCACTGTATATCTGCACTGCAGGTGGAATCAGTGTTTCAGGAACATAACAGGCAAACATGCATACAAACAAAGCTACAGTCAGCAGGCCTGTATGTAGACTATGCTACAACAAACAAGGTGTACATCTTCCAGTATGTAACAGTGCATATATGCAGGCACTCTAAGCCAGTACCCAGACATTCCCAGGTCAGGCGGGCTGGGTCCAGCCGCACCCCCTACAAGTGTATACACCACATACCTTCGTAATGTTGAATAACTGGCCTGATACCCAAGTGCTCATACCTGTAATAATACACATGTTAAATAACAGACACTGAGCCCTCACTCAGCAGTTCCAGACTTAGTATGATGTATGCTACCTGTCCTGGCACCACAGTATCCTTGACATGTATGGACACTCTCCCTCCTGTCATAGTTAGTTCCGTGTTTTGGTGCTGTTATGCATGGTATGAGGTGTGACCTTGTAGTGCTAGTGTGCTCTTGTGAGCCTTGAATCTGTTGTGTAGTACTGCAAAGATATCAACATCCTGGAACATCTGCATTGCAGAGTCGTGTGTGGACAGCATGCAACTCACAGTTGACATGGCCATAATTGAGTATCAATATGTACATTGTTGTATCCCCTGTGCTACCTATGTAGGTGGCCATCCCTTCACAGCCTCTCCACCAGTATGCAAATATGTGCAGACAGAACACTGTGGTAATTACTATGGGTGTACAAAACAATACAATGACATCCATACTGCAACTGCATCAGGCATGCTGGTATATACCCACAATGCTATCATTACACTGTACTGTTGTCAACATCATACTTTTACAATACATCTATGTAGTCACCCTGTGCATCAGCACCATGTTAACCTGTTCCTGCACTGATTTTACAGATTGCAGGAGGTGGCACAGTTTCATCATATGCACAGGGTGTGTACCTGTATGCCTGAGTCTGCCACTGATACAACCAACTGACATGTCTGTGTGTGTGTGTTGGTAAGGGCCAGCAGTACAAGATAGGGCAATTTTGATGCAGTGTGTGCATGTATGCGGTAGCCCTAGGTGTTATCACTTTGCATGCATGTATGAATGCACACAGTCCCACCTCACGGCTGCCATATACAGGTGTTTGTGGACAACCACAGACTGTACCTGCCAGGTCATACAGATCACTGTCTGTGGCCATGGACATGGTACCTGTGCCTGGCAGGGGTGCTACGGACCGTATCAGGTACTAAGCCAGACTGGGTACTGTCATCAGAAGCAGGTGTTTGTTGACTGGAAACAGGTCCCTGTTGGGACTGTCCAGCGCCACGTGCACGTGGTCTCCTGGGGCGGTCCGATGACAGCACAGACCCAGCATTGCTGGGGCTGCTGCTGGCACTATGTGAGCGGCCGCGGCCCTGTTGTCATCCATGACAGCTGCCAGCTGCTGCTATTGCTGGCATACGGCCACATCGATGCCTCAACCGTCCACCATTACCCTGTCTCATGGACATATAGTTGTGGAACAGATCTAATGTGTCCCCCCAACGTCTGTCAATGACCTTGGTGAAGTTGCGGATGGCAGCCGCAACATCATGCATACTGTCACTCATGGCTGTGAGACATGCTCTCAGCTCCCTCAGACCCTGTCTGGTGTACCGTTCCATATGTGACTGTGCCTGCATTACAGCCCGAAACATAGCTGGGGTTGAAAGACCTCTGTGGGCACGTCTGACAGGGGCGGTACACCCACGGATGCTCCCACGAGAACCCATGGACGTCTGCCTGTGTGGTACCATGTCAGGGTCCTGGCCATGGCTGCAGTGTGGGGATGCATGTGCCACCGGTACCACATTACCCAGGTCAATGCCCACCCTGTCCATCACCTAGGGACATTGGTGACAAAGGATGTATTGGCAGGATGACTGTGCGCATCGATGGGGTCGACAGCTGTGTAGTGTCAATTGGCTGACCAATGATGGACCCTGGCACACCTACCTGTGCCATTACACAGGTATCATCATTATCACTATCCACAGCAGCTGATTCAGGTTCCCTGCTGCACGACACCAGAGCAGCACCAGAACCTGTGGGAGTAAGACAGGAAACACAGTTTACAATGTGTACACAATGCCACCACTGATGCACACATGCACACATGCGCACATGCACACACCTCAGTATATGAGATATCAACCCACAGACACAAACACACCTGCAATCAAACACAGAGCACTGCTGCTTCAGCCTATTATTACTATTAGTATACAGAGTATTGAAGGTAATGGTATTACACACTCACCAGCATGGATAGGCTGCCTTGCTGTTACACCAGAGGGACCTGCAGAAAAGAGACATTTATCGTCAGTGGGCACAACTGTGCCATTGATACTGTGGGCATGATACAGTTCAGTAGTGCAACAGTTAGCTTCCACAGGTGTACTGCAGATAATGAGGTTATCACTAATGCACATTAATTACCAAGATTACAGCTACAAAACGAGGACACACCTCACACATGCATAACCTAACAGTGTACAGAATGGTCAACTATACACATGTCATGTTACCTGCATACTCTGTGTCCTGCTGCTGTGTGGCTCCAGCCTCCATCATTACACATGTATGCTGTTGTTGTTGCTGCTGTGCTGGAGCCACAACACTCAGGAGTAGTCCCTCCAGTCTGGTGAGGGGGGGATGTCTAGCCACCCCACCACCTGTGGCAAGCTGCTGCCTGTGGATATTCGATGCATGCTGACGGACATTTCTAATTAAATCACTGCAGTGATGGCGTACCTGCTCATATGTCCCGTTATGTGTGCCTATGTCATTTACCCGACGGACCAGGTCTTGCCACAATGCAGCCCTCTCCTGCTGGTTTTGGCTGGTGCGGGAAAAGAGTATAGCAAAATCCCGCACCAGGCTCTGGTGTATCTCCTCCTCCTCTGCAGCGGAGTAGACTGGGTTCCGCTGGTGAACCATGGCCCTGAAAAGGAGAAGGAAAATATGTCAGCAATATCTGTCAGCAAACTATAGCACACATAATACACATAATACTTGACTGCACTGATATAACTTAGGCACCATATATGGCATCTGTCTGTCTATTGGGGGATACACATGTACATAACCAGATATCAGTGCTCATCCGACAACTGTGCAACAGTACCTGGCACACTCCATACAACAGACTACTATACTGCAGCAGTCAACACACTGTTTCAGGTACAATACACAACCTCACACTGGGGGTTTGTATCAAGGTACTGTATGGGGAACATTATCAGCCCATGCACTACACACAATGCATGTTACATACTTCACTGGAAATGCACACTACTCTTACTTGCCATAACCCTACCTACACCACAGTGACATACAGGGTAACACAGCACAACATATGACAATGTAGTATGTGTTGAACGCAATACCTCACACACCTGTGTCTGGCCTCACACCAAGGACACACACTACCATGACAGACAGACAGTCATGGTGAGCAATCACACCAGTATACCACATGCAGCCAGTCACTAGCACACTCATTCCACCTCACATATTCCATTTGCAATGTGTTCATGGGTGTGCATTGTGTCCTAGGTAGGTAGTGTGCTTTTGGCCCTGGGCCTACAGCAGCATACCGTTATGCTACCCTGCCCCTTGTGACACATGTGTTATGATCGTACCTGCTCCTTACAAACAGTTAAACAGGGTGACTCATATGGCATATTACCTATCAGCATTACATTCAGCAGGGGAATGTCTGACATCTCCTCATGGGGAGCCTTGCTTCTTAATTCTGTGTGGTCTACTACAGGGTATGTCATATCTGTGGGTAGGGTCCCGTACCTCCACCATGTGCTCTATACTGCAGTGACAAGGACAACAGACATAGGTAATTTGTGTTGTGGATGTTGGAGGTGTTACCATGGTTGGTAGACAACTGTCATGGGTGTGACCGAACTATGTATATCCAGCAGTGGTAACCTCTATGTAGGTAGTCTGTGTGCGCTCTGTGGTGTTTGAGTGCATTGACACAGTTACTTGTGTATGTCTGTGTCCTTCTCCATATCTGTAGCTGTCATGGGTGGTACATACCGTGTAGGACATTGTGGGGTGTGGAGGGGTACAGTGACCTACATGTCCATAGCTGACACACCATGTCCGCTGACACATTCCATATACAGGTATTACAGGACTAGTGTGCCACTGTGTATATTGATGTGGAGCCTATTGTACACTTGTTGACCCTGTTCCCCCCTGACACATGCAGTGGTGGGCAGGCATGTACATATGTGGTGGTTACTGGTGTCAGTGTTTTTGAATGGGGTATGGTACTCCAGTATCCACACTGGTGTTCACTCCATGCCTGTGACACCAGGCACCTGTTGCAAGACATCTGCACACATGTGCCTCACACAGTCTATATATGTGTATATATATATATATATATATATATATATATATATATATATATATATATATATATGTATGTATATATATATTGATATATTTATATCTGTATATAGATATATATCTGTTTGTATATATGTATATATAATATGTATATATAGATGTAGATATATACATATAGATGTGGGGAGAGAGGGGGAGTGAGTGAGATAGAGACACAGGGTGAGTGTGAGTGTGAGGGGGTGGGACAGAGACTGTGAGATAGTCATATACAGACATATCTGTTGTCAGTCAGATCTATCTGTATATGTATAAGTCTCTACAGATATCTATATATGTATGTGTGTATTACATATATCTGTACATACATATTCTACCAATCTCGATGTCTGTGCAGTAAGTGAGAACCTGGTTCAAGGCTCCTGAGAGCACACCAGCGGTACCAGGCTATACCCCGTATCATGCGTTTTGGCCCTAGGACTCGGGACAAAACATAAAGGGAGGGGGTGTGCCCATATTCATGGAGGACACACACACCTCCAGGTTAGTGGCAACACATGAAGCATCACAGACCATCCAGGTGCAGATGACCGTAGGCAAACCTGCTATACAACTGGTAGCATGTTACAGACCACCCTCCCAATCTCAGGGACCACAGTCAGCCTTCCTGTAGACATTGGAGGATATGAATGTCCCACCACACACCATCATATTGGGATACTGCGACTACCCTAACATACACTGGGTGCACTATTCTACCCCAAACACCCTAGCCCAAAGGTTCCTGGAATTCACTATGTCAAATGCAATGGAACAGCTAGTCACCTCTCTCACAACAGGAGATAATATACTAGACCTGATCATCACAAACATGGGGACAATGTGCTACACACTGGAAGTATACCCCTCACTAGTCACATCTGACCACAGACTAATCCCCCTGGATATACATATCCCACCTCCCCCACAACACAGAAGACTACAGTGGGAAACCTCTCACATGCCGACTTTACACGTCTTATAACTGAGTTGGTATCCTTAATGCCCAGTGGGCCAGTGTAATCCACTTCCCACAATGCAGACACCTTCACATATGCTTCTAAAGACATCTCCAAGAATGCATGGATCATGCAATCACAAATGAAACCATGACCCTCTCCACCAAGGGCAGGTGTCCTGACTGATGGACCCCAGCACTGAACAAACTGTATGGCAACAGAAGGTAGCTACTGCACGGCAGAGCATACTTCCATAGAGCTACGGCATCTCTGATCAGCATTAGTAGAAAGATACATTTTGTCATACAAACATGCAAGGCCAACAATGAGAGGGACATCGCTATGGTCACTACAGATAACCACAAGGCCTTCCTCTGCTATGTTACACACCTGGGTGGGAACCCTCAGTTGTGTTCACAGTTAGTTCACAGTGACATACGCTACACTGAACACACAGATAATGCCAACAGTCTGGCAGACAGGTTCAGTGCAGGTTTCTCCCCTCCCTCACCCACACATGTGGAATTACTTATCCCAGCTGACTGTAACCTCCCTGTCATCTCAGATGTCCAGCTGGGAACCACCCTTAGCGAAGCTGTAAACACAGCATCAATGGGACCCAACGGTATTACAGGTTGCATGCTACATGAACTGCAAGAGGAGTTACATGCACATTACATGCTATTCAGCCGTAGCCTTACTACAGCATATGTACCTGGACACTGGCATACAGCAACAGTAGTCCCACTCCACACAGGAGGTACCTCTACAGACCCTGGTAACTACCGCCCCATAAGCTTAACCAGCCTGGTCTGCAACACTATGGAAAGGATCATTATGGTACCCATACACAGAGACATTGGGGACTTAGACACTTGATCCCACCCGGTTTGGCTTTGTAGAGAGCAGATCCTGCCTTATGAACCTGGTTGACCTTTTCAAATCAGTCACTAGAGCCATTGCTGAGGGCACAGCGGTCCATACAGCCTACCTGGACTTGCCTACGGCATTCGACACAATACCGCACTCTGCCATCATAGACATGATCAACAGCTGAAATATGAATCCATATGTCACATGATGGGTTGCAAACCAGCTAACGGATGGAAACCCTATAGTCAACCTCACTGGTGCCATGTCAGACTCAGATCCAGTCTCATGTGGTGTCCCACAGGGCTCTGTCCTGGGACTGCTCATGTTTGGCATATCATTCTCAGATGTGGAAGCAGACATGGGAGGGTAGTGGCTGACAATGTTCAAAGATGACTGCATACTGGGTGCCATAGGCGATACACCTGCTGACACATACATCCTACTGACAGGCCTCACGGACACCGACAACTGGTGCCGGAGTCATGGCCTGACACTGCATGCCATGTAATGTATACTCATACCCTTTTGGACGGACAAGGTACCTACATATTATCACATAGACAATAACCCACTGAGTACAGACAAAGTAATCGGAGACCTAGTGACACTATGCAATGCTGACCTATAATTTGACACCCACATTGCCAAAGTGGTTGGATGGACTTCCTACCTTGCCCACCTTATCATGAAGGAATTCACATCCACATCATAAGAGGTCATTGTACCCCTATACTCCTCCCTTATCAGGCCCATGACTGTGTACTATGCCCCATTTGGTATGTACCTCACCTGGCACTTGCAACAGCTAGGGGGACCCCATGAGTACATCACCAGGAGGATCAGGGTCTGCAACAACTGTCATATGCTGCCAGACTAACGTAACTCATGCTCTATTCCATAGCATACTGCCTACGTAGGGGTGATCTGTGCCTGATGTAGTAGGTCATGTCCAGTCTGGTAGTGATGGACATGTTCCACCTCATACAATCCAAATCCATCAGAAGCACGACAGCTATGGATTTAAACCTCAGCACACATATGAATAGGACATACTGTGGGGACAGATCCAGCACTAAGAGGCTTCACATACTGTGGAACAGGATCCCAGTTCATGTTACGCAGCGACCCTCACTGACACTCTTCATGTGCATTCTTGACAAGTGGATGGGAGATCATAGGTTTACAGCAGGGGTCTTCTCTGTGTCACTACTAGACAGAGGCACAGTAAACTAATGCTATTATGTAGGGGGGTCTTCACTGTGTCAGTACTATACAGAGGCGCAAGTTTCTAAATCTATTCTATACACTGTCTGCAGATAGCCTAGTACTAAACTATGACACTGTGAAACTATATATGTCTATGTATTTCTACATCCCTCTCTATCTATGTATACACATATGCATATTATATATATATATATATATATATATATATATATACACATACATATCTCGATATACATACGTATACACATGTTTTATATATATATATATATATATATATATATATATATATATATATATATATATACTCCTTTTTAGTTCCACATATGTATACACACACTAACGTACTGATGAACACTCATTACTGTACAACCTACTTGTACATTCCACTACAATCTACATTGCTATGTGCACATAGCTACCATCACATATATATGTATGTGGAGCCTTCAGTGACAGTTTCAGTATGTCCCCATCCCTATGCACATCTTCATATACATAGATACAGACCAATAACACATCTGGAGGGTTCACAGTATGTAGAGTATTATAGTAGTACTTTACATTATCTGTGTTTGTTGCAGCTGTTTGTGTAGGCTTGCAGTTGCTTGGCCTGCTGTCAGCCTCTTTGCTTTGTTGTTTCAGGTTTTTTTTTTCTTTCTCTTTCTTTCTTTCTTTGTTTTCTTTTTTTTCTCTCTCTCTCTCTCTGTCTCTGTCTCCCTCTCTCTCTCTCTGCCTCCAGCGGGTGCAGTGACAGTATTGCATGTGTGGACTGGGAGTACAGGATGCTTTTTTAGGTATCTGCACATGTCCATGTGATGGCCTCTGCACCAATTGTTAGCCAGCATTTACTAATTGCATGCAGCCTGTTGTGTAGTGATTGCAGTTTTCACTGTGATTACAGGGCTGTGCTATAAAAAGGTCTGTTAGGTAGGCATAGCCCTTTCGAATTATCAGGGTGGGGGCCATGCTGGTTTGCTGTGGGCACTGTTCTGTGAGTGTAAGGGTTGGTATGTCTCTCATATTTCAGGCTGTGTTGTAGACACTGCAATGCATGTTGTTCTGTAAGCTGAGTATTCCTTCCTCCAGTGTCCCCTTCTCCGTGTGTATGTAAACTGACACCTACGACTAGTAATACTGTGTATATGGGTGTGTGTGCTTTCCTGTGGGGATTGTGGTGTAACTGGTATATAGCAGTGGCTCTTGCAATCTGTTGCTATGGCTTCAATATTTGGCCTTTACATTCACTCGTTGTATGCCTGCTAGGTGTCTTTCCTGTAATGTGTTGCTATGGCTTTCCTATTTTCCAATTACATTCACAGCTTGTAATGCTTGCTAAATCTGTTTGGCCATCAATTCCCTATGTGTTTGTTGTGGTAGGGTGTTACTGCATGCAGTATGGTCTGGCCATGGTGCGGGCCTTGACACTTACAGGGTTATTTGATCATGCTGCTGAGCAGGCCTCAGATACTCTCCGGTGCATCTTTTATCAGCCTCATGGAATGGTACATAGCAGTGGGTTACTCCAATGACATATTCTGATACTCTGCAGTTGTGACTGTGGGTTATTTCAAGCATATGTATTAGTACACCATTTGTGCCGTGCAGGTGGTGCATACCTTCGGTCAGTAATAGTTACCATTGCATGTATAGTTACACCTTTCTGCCTACTGTTAGTACATTTGACAGGGTGTCAGTGGGGCACAGTTAACATTTGTTTTCACATCAGGGACATCCCTGTAACTCAGTCACAGTTGCTATGTCTGATCTCTTAACTATTCAACTATGGCAGTGTTTATCCTGCTCTGAGTATGTGTGTGGCTTGCCAGATGCTACTGTGACATTATTATCTATTAGCTACCAACTAGCACACAGTACTATTTTACAAATCCACTAGATTTGACAGTAAATATACATGACATGCTTTGTGTACTAGACTTGTATATTCCCTTTACATTAATTCCTACTATTTTATGATATATTTCTTTCAGCACAATGTTCTTGTATAGCAGTCATGGCTTAGTGGTAAGTCATGCAGACTAGTGTTTCCAAGGTCCTGGGTTCGAGACTGTGGGAGGTATTTTATTTTGCGGTAGAGAAAAGTACAGACCTTGTCATTCAGAGTGACTAAGGCACTTTTAAGCAGTTGTAAGCGGGTTAGCGCTGGTTTGTGCGGAGGTCACACATACCCACTGCTGCTTAGCTTCGCGCACACCCGCTTACTACTGCTTAAAAGTGCTTACTCTCACGCACACATGCGCTATTTTCTTTGAAAGAAAAGAAAATGGGGAGATAGGAAAGTGGTGAAAAGGGGGTCACAAAGAGGGTAGGACAGTAGGGAAACAAGCTTGGGTTTTGCAGGAAGGATGTAGGAAAGGCCCATAGCTGCCCATTTCTTCGTCAGCAACAGCTGTGTATATGTTTGTAATCTGGTGTGAAATTTGAAACCTTCCACCCCTGAGAGAGGTGTGAGGACAACAATAATACTTGTTGTACAGCCAGCTGTAATTGCCAGTTTACATGTCCAGCAGACATGTGTGCAAAATGGGCAGCTATGTATGGGGCGTAATTTTTTTGTGGGTACAGAGTGCCTTTTTTTTTTCAGGTGAGAGTGGTATGTCAGGTACAGGAAGTCGGTATAGCTGGGGAGGTAGGTAGGGGGGGTTAACAGACAAGACAAACAAGACGCATACAGGGGTGGTGTATGACACATGTAAAGGGGGTTACACAATTGACGGGGACGGATGTTTGGATATCTTGAGCCCATGAGCCTACAGATGGCAACAGTGGAACTGAAATCCCCACCCATGGGCAGTTGCCACTGTGCCTTCACTGCCCAGGACGGGGCTGTGCTAGGGGCTGTGTAGGCCGGGCAGCAGGCACACCCATGAGTTGTGCCACCCATGCCTCAAGCTGGCGTAGGGGCCCAAGCACAGCATGCCGGATCTCCCTACGCACCACAGTCCGGACACTACGGAGGGTGAGTGGATGTTCTCCTCCTGCCATGCTTGCAGTGGGGGGATGAGCCCCATCCCCTGCAGCTCTTCCACCTGCAGGTGGCACAGGGCCACTGGAGGAGGGTCCGGCCTGGGCACTACTGCCAGGTGCACTCGCCAGCTGAGGTGGGAGAGGTGGGTCCGCTGGAACCCACCTTCCCTGTCGTCCTATGTTTTGCATTATGTTATGACAGTTTGGGTTAGTAACATACAATACCATTCACAATTAGTTGTAACAGCATGCATTAGTATTCCCATTAACCAAACACCAATAAATTCAAGCCATTGAACAGCAAGCATAACACATGTCCAAAGGTGTTAATTGTGAATGCACATACCCATTTCACGTGGAATGGATTATTTGTGGTTATAGGGTAGGGTAAAGAAATATTTCATTAACAACTTCAAATACCTATACATATGCTGTACATTTCTACTAGCTGCAGATATATACACACTACATGTCTGCCTACAGTTTCCTATGTGATAACTACTTCAGGTTGGTGATAGGAATGTTACTGCTATATCAATATACATTTCATATTTATTCATACACATTCATATCTGGCTCTGTTCAGCTACATCATCCTGCTACATTTGCTTTATATAGCTATAGACAACTGTGGATGTTTGGTATTTCAGACAACCATACTATCTGCATATTGCAGACTGAGAGCAACATATCCAGATTTTGGGACACACATTCCAGCTTCAGTACTGTTTTCAACACATGTTGCTGTTTGGTTCTGCCTGTCACATTCATTTCATTCTGTACTGACTGCAGTATACTCTATTCAGGAGTTATTACTACTTTATTGGTGGATTCATACCTCTTTCTCACACTCTCTCACTTGTTTTATTTTTACAATTCAGGATGGTACTTAATTCTAGGCTTTATTGGCATGTTTTACCTTTAGTTATAACAATCCTTTCCAACAGTCTCACTTATAGATTATTCAAAGATTAGTACTAAGCTAACTGCCCTTATGAGCCATTTTAAGCCTAGCCAATTATCCCTGAGACTCAAACCCTGCACCTTGTGTTTATAAGGCAAACACCTTAACCATTAGGCCACCCTCCCAACCTGTCATGTTTCTGAATTTCAACAGGGATATATTTCACACATGTGTTTTACTCAGCTACTGCAGCTGTACTTTTCAGCCTGCTGCAGGTTATGTACTGTTATATTACAGGTGGGACATCTTTATTTCAGACTTGTTTCATTTTTATGTTTGGATTACAGGCTGCATCACACGTTTGTAATCAAGCAATACTTGCTAACCCTCTTACACAGTTACTTGCACATTTTATTAATTAGTGACTACACTGCACTCTTTTGCTAACTGTCATACTTATATATTTATTTACAGTTACAGGGAGGGAATTACTGACCTGCCTTGTGGCGCAACCGCTCCAGCCTATCACCATAGGCTCGACGGTTCGCAGAACGGACACCTGCAGCTGTAATATAAATGAAGTAATATTGGAATACACATCTCCATAATATCAGCTAGGTTAATTTCTTACATAAATAATTACATGTAACTTACTCAGTAGTGGGGCGTTGGGCATTTGCCGGGCCTCCAGGATCCAACGGTTCAGTTGGTCCTGCTTCTGTCTCTTCAGGTCCGCATGGTGGTGACGGACCTGCTCACCAGTCCTTGGTATTCCTGTGGCACTGGTGAGATCATGAGCCAACCGGTCCCATGCCTCAGCCCTATATGCTCCCCACAGGACCTGGCCCTGCATGAGTTGGGCCTCATGATTATGGACGAGGAGCCAAAGCATATATTTGGACTCCTCAACGCCCCACCTCTGTGCTCGGAAGCAACTACCCTCACCTACACCTGACATCCTGGCTGCAAGTCGGTTCCATAATCGGTTATGCTGTGTATTCCCGCCTATGGGGCTTATATATATATATATATATATATATATATATGCCGTTTTTCCCGCACTTATCTGTGATTGGCCATTTTGGAATTGTATCAGCTTCACAAAACCTGCTTTGTCATGCTCCTCTTTCTATTCATTCCTATATATATATGCTATTACTGCATTTCTAAGTGCAACTGTCATGGCTTAGTGGTTCAGTAGTTTCACTATGGTGCATGGTATCCTGGGTTCGAACCTGGCCATTGCTTTTTATATTTTATGACTGTCTACACAGGCTAGGAGGTGTGTCTGTGTAAAGGCAGTTTTGATACAGCTTGCTCAACGTTGCCCGTCGGTTAGCTTGTTGGCGCGGTGCACAGCTTCACGCAAACGGATCACGCTGGTTTACATGTGGTTTGGCTGTCAGCACGCATATTACGCTCAACTCAGCTACAGGCAGACAGTTTCAGCGTGTTAAAACGCTGCTCAACCCCGGGCACTCATTTTACACCTATTCAACCACTGCTCACCTACGGGCACTTATTTTACACCTGTTGTAACACTGCTCACCTATGGGCACTCATTTTACACTTGTTAAAACACTGTTCACCTACAAGCAGATATCCTCAACTTGTTGGACTGTAGCTCAGCTATAGGCACATCTGCCATTTTTATTTTTTTTTTATCTCACATTTCTTCAGAATACATGGCCCATTCCATTCCATTTTATAGAAAATATAATTTTATATATGTACATATATGTCAGGGACTTGTTTTGTGCTTATTTCACTAAAAATAAAAATTGATGTTGTGGGGGCTCGAACCACGACTGCCTCCTCTTCAGCCGACGTCTCTACCGCTACGCTATTGCTTCTTGGCTTACTTTGCATATTTAGTTCTTATATGCTTTTCCACTGACTGCTAACTGTGGCTAAGTGCTGGGCACGCCCGCGCAGACGAGCGCACTCACGAGCAAACATCTTTACAACTTATAAAAAAATATAAGATGTTCATTTATACATTTTATGTTCATAGTCTGTGGGGGCATGTGTTGTGTTGTGTTTATTCACATTTACACGGACTCTGTCTTGGGTGTTTACTTTCGGGACTTTTACTCTTCTGGGGGCGTGTCCGTTTGCAGGGCTCGCCCTACGGACACGCCCCTACTGGCTTACACGGACCGTGTTAGCCTTAGGTGTGATTCAGCATGCCCTCATGCATATGCATGACATGCTGACATCACACCGTTTAACTGCAGCCTCTGTGTTAAGCCTTGTAACTCTTACACGGAGGCTTCGTGAATCCTGCCCTATGTGTGTCGGTGTTGTGGTGTTCGATTATACGGGTTTTCAATGTCGTAATATAGACCCAATTATTACTTCCAAAGCCTTTCAGTGAACTTGTGGTGAAGTTAGTACATACAAACATTTTTGGTGATTACACAGGAAGTCATAAGATCAACTGTGAGATGTTATCTAAATTTTACTGGACTGTTGTTATGAATGATATGAAAACTTATAAGCAGCTTGTCGAGAGTGTTTATGAGGACGGTATCCAACCCAGGGTTTAAGAGCCCTTTGATACTATTACCTATTGTGGAAATCCCATTTTACAGAATTAGAACAGACATTGTAGGTCTAATTGTTAAACTGGGTAAGGGCCATCAGTATATCCAGGCAACCACTGATAATGTAATCAAATTTTCTGAGGCAGTACCCTTAAGAACAGTCAGTCTAAAGCCCGTAATATAATAAATAATCAGTACTGCTGTTTTCTAGACTAGGAATTTCCCTGGAAATTCCTACTGACCAAGGCACACAATTCATCTCCATGGCATTCATGAACTCTGACAATTTTTTAAAAGGCAACTGTAAATAACATCTATGTACCACACTCTGGCAAATGGGCTAATTAAGTGCATTAACCAAATGTTAAAGTCTACATTATAATACAAAGGTAATATAAATAAATGGGAGAAACTGAAGCCAATTGCTAACATATCTTCTCTTTGCTAAAAATGAAGTACTCTGGAGCTCAAAGGGATTCATTCCATCAAAACTGCTATATGACAGATATTGCCAAGGCTTGCTAGATATCGCAAAAGAAACATAGGAGGAGGAAACATTTTCTTTAAAAGTGTAATAAAACATTTAACATATTTGCAAGACAGCTTAAAAAACTATAATGCCTGTAGCAGAAGAATACCGAGAGAAAGCATTAGGCAAAACATAGAGCATATAATAAACTGCTCATCCCATAGAACTCTTTCCAGTAGATAAAGTGCCTGTCTTAGTACTCATTGTTGAAAACAAGTTCCTTGCAAAGTGAATTACAAGGTGAAAAGAGCAGGATAAAAGAAATCAGAAGTGGTATACTACATGAATGTACTAAATCATTGGAGAGGAACTTGTTTCTGAAGTAGATACATTTATAGGAGTTTTTAACATACCCACACCATTTCCTGAAATCAAAATTAATAAGGCATTAGTGTCTCAGAAAAAAATAAATACTGCATACTTATTAATAAAGACATATTTGCAGAGATGCCTTGCAGAATGTGTCTAGTACAATGCTGCATAAGAAAGTGTGGTGAGAAAGTAAATT
Source organism: Protopterus annectens (assembly GCF_019279795.1). Lineage (NCBI taxonomy): Eukaryota > Metazoa > Chordata > Ceratodontiformes > Protopteridae > Protopterus > Protopterus annectens. Next base: position 1,486,763,766 of record NC_056725.1, on the reverse strand, counting down.
TGAAATTGTAGCAAGCACCAGAATCTCAATGTCAAGCAGTTAAGGGAGATGTACAGAAAATGCCCAGACTTGGGGTCATTGAATCATCCCAGATAAGTGGAATAGCCCCATTGTCCTTGTTACCAAGTATGATGCATCAGTAAAGTTTTGCAATTACTTCTGAAAATTAAACACTGTATTTACACTTGCTTTATGCCTTGAGTGGATGAACTGATTTAAAATGTGAGCAATGTTACTTTTCTGTCTACTCTAGACATAACCGAAGGGTATCGACAAATTCCACTAACTCCGGAAGCTAAGGAAAATTGGCATCTTCCATAACAGATGAACTCGAACTACAGAGTCCTGCATTTTTGCCTCCGAAGAGGAAATACATCATTCCAGAGCCAGACGGACAAAATTCTAAAAGTCTATAGCAAGTATAGATTTGCAAAATCTGCAAACATGTATGACATAGTGATAACTTTCTGAGGACTGGAAAAGCCATGTCCTTAATGCTAAAGCTGTATTTTATTCCCTGCATCGAACTGGATTAACTGTTAAGTGTTAACCTAGCTAAGTTAGGCAAGCCAGAAGCCTGTTACATGGGTAATGTAACAGGCCAAAAGATGCTGAAACCGGAGGCTAAGAAAAGTGAAGCAGTGTAACACTGGCCGTAACAAACATTATAAAACAAGTAATGTTTTTTTCCCCATTTCTCAACCCACAACTGACTGTAAGCTGCCACCAGCTCTTCTCCTTTCCTTATTCACAGCGTCTACTGGACCCAACTTACCTCTCCTAGGCTCAGCCTAATCCATATCCAGGGCAGGCACATGAGGACATTGAGGACACAGGTATAGCATCATACTGCTGCTGAGAAGTGTGCCCTGACCCCTACAACACAACAGCAATAGGTCCACAATTGGTGCCTTCACAATGTGCATGCATGCTGTAGTATGCACAGCTTCCAGACTAAATAATATATCTCTTGCAGCATGGAGCCCACCAGGGTTTTAATGCCGTTACTGAGTAAGCCTAGGGTGTCTCACTCCATTCAAGTTGGATGAGCCAATGTTGGCTACTCACTTCCATGTCCCACACGTGGCCACACAAGTGTCACTGTCATTAATCAAAAATGTGTAATCTGAAGATTACTAAAGGATTTATTTCTCTGCACCATGAGGCCACTCAAAGTTAAAGCTTTCTTAAGCCTGGATAATTATTATTGTAAACTTATTCTCAATGTTTCTGTTACTGCTTGTCCCTTGACTGACCTGACCAAGGGTAAGGCTCTCTCTTGAAGGTTAGGTGGATAACTGAAGCAGAACAAACCTTTAGGGGAGTAAAATACTTGCTGTGTTCAGAACCAATACTAACACCATCAGATTTTTCCAAATAATTGTTAGGGGACAGATGTCCCTCTTAGGTAGGCACAAGCACATATTTGTCTTAGGTTACAGACAAGAAAGGGGGCAAACATCCCATCTGTTACATTAGTAGAAAGATTAGTAATGCAGATCCACATTATTCAGCTGTTGCCAGGAAATGTCTTTCCATAAACTGGGCCTTTATCACACTACGATATCTGTTAGGAAGAGAATTGGTATTGGTAACTGGCCATACCCCTTTACATTGGCTCTTTAAAAAAAATATTACATGGATTCTGTCCTTCCAGCCCTTTAACTTCAAGATCCACCACCATCCTGGCCACAGTCATTTATATGGGATGCTCTGTCTCAAACTAGCAGCTTATTCTATGGGACTTTAACCAATGATTATGTACAATGGGGTATTATGTGGCATTGTGATTACATACAATGGGGTATTATGTGACATTGTGATTACGTACAATGGGGTATTATGTGGCATTGTGATTACGTACAATGAGGTATTATGTGGCACTGTGATTACATACAATGGGGTATTATGTGGCATTGTGATTACATGCAATGGGGTATTATGTGGCATTGTGATTACGTACAATGGGGTATTATGTGGCATTGTGATTACATACAATGAGGTATTATGTGGCATTGTGATTACATACAATGGGGTATTATGTGGCATTGTGATTACATGCAATGGGGTATTATGTGGCATTGTGATTATGTACAATGGGGTATTATGTGGCATTGTAACTGAGCCAGAGAAGTATACTGCTGACTGTAAAAGATGGTATGCCAGACAGTCTGAAGCAAGTAGGCAGTCTAAAACAAATATGAAAATCATCTCTCTATCAGTTAATATGTAACAGCTCCTTTAGAACTACATCAGGGCCACTCCACTTGAGGAAGTACAATTTTCATATAAAGAATGAAGGCAGAACTGAGAAAAGACATAGAGAGTGCTGAGAATTATCACATAAAAGAGAAATCCCAAGTGTGTGTAAGAGTTCTGAAATGAAAACTGTTCCCTCTGTGAGTGAGTACAGCAAAACACTGGAAAACTGTTGAGATTTGTCATAGTAAAAACGCAGAGCTAGAGAGAAGGCTATCAACCCAAACACCTCATTGACTAACTGATGAATAAGACGCTTTTGCTTCATTTCCTTGTGACTATATTATTTTCTTAATTGAAGTTTGAAAACCTGCTTGACTGAAGCTCATTTTTAGTTCATTTGTTTCTGAAGAAAATATAAAATGTATGCGTTGATACAAAATGAGGTGTAAGCCTTGAGTTTAAATATTACACTTTTGAGCTAATTACATTTGAAATGCTTCAAGTTGTATACTTATTCATGCATTAATATAAAAGTGGCGCTCAGTGATTAGACAGTTAGCATTACAGCATTACAGCGCTTGGTTCTCCAGAGTGTTCATCTCAGATATCGTATGTGCAGAAATCAGCATGTCCCCCCTGTGTCTGTTTGAGTTTTGAGCTTTCACTGTAAGTTCCATTTCCTTCTAAGTCCCAAAGCTGTGACATGGGTGAACTGACACTCCTCAAAACTGCCTGTAGGTGTGAGTGCTGTGTGTGAATGAGTGACTGTTTATATCCTGTAATCTGTTGGCACTCCCACTTAGTAATCATTCTTCTGTCTTACACCCGATAAGTGCTGGTACAGGCTGTGACTACTCTGCAGCCCTCAACAAAACTAAAAGACTAATCAGAGAATGAATGTATGTATATATATATATATATATATATATATATATATATATATATATATATATATATGCATCTGTATGGTTACATAGTTAATTGATAGTTAATTAATCACACTGACACAAACAACAGCGTAGTGCATGGAACATCCGTGCACTACCCTAAAAAATGGCTAAATTACACCTTGGTTCGGTGCTGCACTTGCATGGGAACCAACCTTAACAACGCTTTGAAGGGTGCTTGACCCCCTATGCATTTTGAACATTGAGTCTGCACTAAAGCAGACAGTGCTGCCCAGTAAACAGCAGCAGCAGGACATAAAACAGCATCATTTAAACTCCTGTTTCTACCTGCTGTCTGCTACAATACACACACAGCATTTTTTAATTTAAACGGTTTCCCTTAGACAGGACATCAATTACTGCCCCAGTGATATACAGGCTTTCAAAGCCATCACAACACATCACGTTTTTATATAACTTTTCACTAATTAGTAGTATATGGAGAAGTTACATCTACATGCACTACAAAGAATTATGACTGGCTCTCTGATTGCAACAAACTATTATTATGTGTTCTCGACAAGGATTCCAAGATTTACCTCTCAAGTTTTACTCAGAAGGTGAATTTCTTGGCATCCATGTCTCAAATACATAATACATAATACACATGTTACGACTGGGAACCTGATTATAATTATCTGTATCATATATAACCGTAGCCACAAATACATAATACATAATACACATGTTACGATTGGGAACCTGATTATAATTATCTGTGTCATATATAACCGTAGCCACAAATACATAATACATAATACACATGTTATGATTGGGAACCTGATTATAATTATCTGTATCATATATAACCGTAGCCACAAATACATAATACATAATACACATGTTACGATTGAGAACCTGATTATAATTATCTGTGTCATATATAACCGTAGCCACAAATACATAATACATAATACACATGTTACGATTGGGAACCTGATTATAATTATCTGTATCATATATAATCGTAGCCACAAATACATAATAAATAATACACGTTACGATTGAGAACCTGATTATAATTATCTGTGTCATATATAATCGTAGCCACAAATACATAATACATAATACACATGTTACGATTGAGAACCTGATTATAATTATCTGTGTCATATATAACCGTAGCCACAAATACATAATACATAATACACATGTTACGATTGGGAACCTGATTATAATTATCTGTATCATATATAACCGTAGCCACAAATACATAATACATAATACACATGTTACGATTGAGAACCTGATTATAATTATCTGTGTCATATATAACCGTAGCCACAAATACATAATACATAATACACATGTTACGATTGGGAACCTGATTATAATTATCTGTGTCATATATAACCGTAGCCACAAATACATAATACATAATACACATGTTATGACTGGGAACCTGATTATAATTATCTGTGTCATATATAACCGTATACAAATACATAATACATAATACACATGTTACGATTGGGAACCTGATTATAATTATCTGTATCATATATAACCGTAGCCACAAATACATAATACATAATACACATGTTACGATTGAGAACCTGATTATAATTATCTGTGTCATATATAACCGTAGCCACAAATACATAATACATAATACACATGTTACGATTGGGAACCTGATTATAATTATCTGTATCATATATAACCGTAGCCACAAATACATAATACATAATACACATGTTACGATTGGGAACCTGATTATAATTATCTGTATCATATATAACCGTAGCCACAAATACATAATACATAATACACATGTTATGATTGGGAACCTGATTATAATTATCTGTGTCATATATAACCGTAGCCACAAATACATAATACATAATACACATGTTATGATTGGGAACCTGATTATAATTATCTGTGTCATATATAGCCGTAGCCACAAATATATTGCAAAGATTTGAGAATTCAAATACAATAAATTTGAGAATTCAAATACAACAAATTTGACAATTGTTATGTAGCCTCAAAACAGATTGCAAAAGTAACAGAATGCAAAAAGGACACATTAGGCAATTTTATATACCTTTATCTATACTTTCATCACCAATTAAATATATATATATATATATATATATATATATATATATATATATATATATATATATATACATATATTTATAGGAATCTACAGGTGTCTGTTGCTGCATAATGCAAAATAACATTTCTCAATCACTGCATAACAAATCCACTACAGCGTTTCGTACGACATAACAACATGTGATCCTTAAAATTAATACAGGAGGCTAAAGCTATGATTTCATGTTGTTTCATTCTGTAGTCCTGGGCTTGGTCCCTTTCAGTTACACCTACTTGCTGCTTGACTCTGAGGATGTCACTTAAAACATTGCTGTCAAATCACTCCTAAAAAGAGGCAGTTGTGCTTAGTAGGTTCATCTGACTGTTACAAGTAAATAAAATAATGAAACCCTGAATCAAAAAATATTCATTGGGTTAACATGACAGAACACAATATTTTGACATAAGTTAAACTCAGACATGTCTGCCTTAATTGATGTAACGATTAATGGACAGCAGTAACACCAATGTTCACTACTGTCACCTGTGTGCATTATCTGAGCTATACAAGAAAGTAATCAATGGCTTAGCAATGCTAAAACTCTATTAAAATACAACACAGCTGCAGTTGTGGCTCCTTCCCCAGGCCAGAGATGAGAGCCAAAAAAAAATCTTTAAATCAAAAGCAGTAACAGCAACAGCAAAAAAATGTTTGAACTCTTGCAAGGAGTTCCTTGAGACAGTATAGCAAAGCTCCTTGCACAGTTTTGGAACAAAAGCAAGGATATTTACTAAATCATAACAAAGTACCCTTTGCTAAGATTTGTTAAACACACTGAATATCCTTTCATGGCTGCTTAAATGCCTTTATCTCTATAGGCAGCACTGCTTCAGAAACTAATACAGTTACCAGCAGTTGTGTACTAAATGTAATTCAACCTTGAATGAAACACAAGCTCTCTAACCTATGATAAGCAGAATCTATAGTGGAAGAGATGGGACAAGGTGTGCACAAAAATGTATATAAGCCACACACTCAACGTCAACCTAACAGTTTCTAAACAGACACATAAACATTTCATATACTCTATGAATAGCAGTTACATTTTTAAAATTATTTTTCAAAATGATTTGCCTTAGTGTTTACTTGTGAATAGGTTAGATCACAATAGAGAAAGTATAATGTCACTCCCACATCTTGTTCTGGTTGCATACAGGCCTACACATGTATAATATCTCTCTGTAAACTTTTGTACAGAATGCATGCATGCTAGTTACTTTTTTAATGGGTCACTTGTTATGGCCAGTATTCGTAGTCCAGGGGGTTGCATTTTCGTAGTGGTAATCAGCGAACGGCTGCACTATATGGTTATGCAAATCATGGACTTTCAGGATGAATATGTAAATATGAAGGCCATTTTATAAACAAGCCTCCTTGTCACAAAAGTATAATAGCTTAAGGCATATGCAATAGCGGGGCAGCTGATATGCAGATAAACGGAATTACATATATACGTATCATCCAAACAACGGCTCACATATTGTGAAGGACCAGAATTAAAAATAAAGCACTTCAATGTAGTATGAAGATATTTAATAAAATCCACCGAAAACTGAAAAAAATCTCACAAAACAACTTACCAGTAACGGTTAAGCACTTTCTTCCTCAGTATAGGACTTCATCAGAACAGTTGAAAGCATAAATGTGCTTGTATAAATACCAAAAGGAAGTCATGTGTAAAGGTCAAAGCTGAAAAAGTAAAATTTATATTAATATGAAATGGTTGCTAAAAATCTACAAATTCTAGATTGTACACACACACACACACACACACACACACACACACACACACACACACACACACACACACACACACACAAAGATTTTGTAACTATAGTTTTGCTGCCATTAGTTTGAGAAATTATAAAAAAGAAATGCTCTCATTAAGACCAAGATAGCAAGATGGATTTAGTTTTAATTGCCAGAATAGTTCTCTATACTCAGTTCTGGTTTCCCAAGAATCATCTCTGCTGTTGAAGGGAACAATTTCCAATATCGGAAATAAAAACTTGGAAAAATCAGTGCATTGTTAAGATTACACTTGGAAATTCTGTAATTGTGCTCATAAATACATTTGTGAAACTATCTTTATGTCTTTCTCACACAAAATGCAGGGCAAACAAACACAAAGTAATATAAATAAGTCCCTTAGATCCACAGTTACCATCACCAAGTATATCTTAGTGTGAAGACATTGATCCATAGTAATAAAATCTTTTTCTAAAATGTTGGAACATTGACCACAAGCCCCACATTTTCTGGTGCCTTTTGTGGGGAAAGCAAGTTTCTCATCTATATGTTATTCCAACATGCATTTTACTTTCCTCCCAACTTTACAAACAAAAGACGGGGTGTTGCCCACAGTGTTGTATATACTTTCATTGACTTTGAAAATATTCCAGTTGCTTATAATAAGATCTCTGATTTCCATGAAGTGTGAATTGTGGGTGAGTAATAATGAATGAAGAGAAGCAATAACTACTTCAACAACAACCTCCGATAACAACAAAAAAAGGTTCTCCACCCAATTCTTCCCTTGACGTTATTAAGTCCACCCATGATGGCAAATTGTTAACTTGGCAAGGTTTTAATATTTACAACTACATGAACTTATATATTTCTCAGGAACACTTTTCTCTATTTAGTAAAGGGTTTAAAGTCGTTCCCAATCCCAAATTCCATCTAGTGGACTTGCTCATCGAATTAAAATTGTTTACCAGGAAACTGAATTTTCAAGTATATTTTTCCAATGACAAGACTATGCAGTTGGACAGCCAACTGAAAAATGTTTCAAGAAGAAAAGTACCTTCAAACCTCCCTCAATCGAATCATAGCAATTTTTGAGAAAAGTTGTGAGAGAAAGATTTACAAATTACAGAACAACAGCTCTCCCCGATACTACAACCTGACCAAGGAAGAATGAAGACTGCTCAATGACCTTAAAACAAATCCCAATATCAGAGTTATAAAACTGGACAAATGGGGTGGCATACTACTGGTAGAAAAAAATAGATTCTACAAGTCATATGCTCAACACTTTATATAAGACCTCTAACTATGGTGCAGTTTCCAAAAACAAGACCAACATCGAGTACAAAAGAAATTACATTTTTCTGGAAGACAGTTTATCACAAGGCACCATCACAACTGACACAACTTTTTGGTAAACAATTCTCCAATTATTCCAACAATATTTGAAATACCAAAAGTCCACAAAGACATTTTGGACCCCTCTTACCAGCTAGCAGTCGCAGCAAAAGGATCCAAGGCATATCCTATGGCAGTCTTTATTCTTTATATTTTGAAAAATTCTCTGAAACAGATAAATCACATTCTAAAAGATTCCTGGGATTTTTTATCCAAAATCAAGCAAGATTACCATGCTGACTCTGTCAACTTTGTTACAACTGATGTTGTTGAATTGTTCACTTGTATTCCCCACACCACTGGCTTAGAACTTTTCCGTCAAGCTATTACTGACCTCACCAGCTTGGAAGATGTACTTATAAATTTTCTGGTGGCATCTATGGAACTAGTACTACTCAATAATTTAATGTTTTTCAAGGGTGAATACTTTCGACAAACCCATGGGGTAGCCATGGGTGCATCATGTACCCCCATAAATTCCAACCTCGTTATGTATTCCTGGGAAAAGGAGTATATTTTAGATTCAATCTACAGCAAGTTTTGGTGTATATATTTATGTTTTTGGATGACATTTTCATATTGTGGTCAGGGCAAGTCGACACCCTGATTGATTTCCTATACCACTTTAACAGTACAGCTGGATTTTTGAGATTTACTTCCTGTCACTCATACAACAGTACAAATTATTTAGATGACACTATTTCGAAAGACATGACCAACAAACACTTTAGATATATTGTTTAAAGGAAACCAACCTACACAAGTTGCTACCGAAAGCTATGTAAGAGAAATATCTTCAGAAGTCAGTTGATTAGGTTAGCTCATATGTGCTTCAACTTTGACTCTTACTCAAGTGATACAATCATGGCCATGTTCCTACAAAGGGGTTACACAAAGAAACTTCTACTTGAAGTTAAGAATGAGATCTCTAGTGGGTGGGGGACTAAATATCTCCCACTACTTGGAACAAAGGCAACTTTCAATAATTACCTTGAAAACATGACCAATACAAAAACTGATGTTAAAAGTTTTACAAATTCATTAGTAATCACCCACGATTCATACTCCAAGGAAATCAGAGATCTTATTATAAGAAACTGCAATATTTTCAAAGTCAATGAGAGTATATACAACACTCTGGGTGACATCCTGTCTTTTGTTTATAAAGTGGGTAGGATTATGAAATTCATGTTGGAACTACAAATGGATGATAAACTTACTTTCACCACAAAAGGCACCAGAAAATATGGGACTTGTGGTTAATGTTCCAACAATTTAGAAAAAGACTTTATTATACTGGATCAGTTTCTTCACATTAAGATACAGTATACTTGGCTGATGGTAACTGTGGATCTAAGGGACTTATTTATATTGCTTTGTGTTCCATTTGCCCTGCATTTTACGTGAGAAAGACAAAAAGAAAGCCAGTTTTGCAAACACTTATGAGCACAATTATGGAATTTCGATGTGTAATCTTAACAATGCACTGTTTAAACACACACAGGCATGCACCAATTTTTCCAACTTTTTATTTGTGATATTAGAAATCTTTCTCTTCAACAGCAGAGGTGGTTCTTGAGTAATCAAAACAGTATACAGAGCTATTCTTGCAATTAAAACTAGATGCTTCTTGCTATCTTGGTCTTAATAAGAACATTTCTATTTTACTGATTCTCAAAGTAAGGGCAGCAAAACTGTAGTTACCACATCTTTTTTTTTTTTTGTACAATCTAGGATTTGTAGATTTTTAGAAACTACTTCATGTTAATACATGATGTTTTAATCACATAACCATGTGTTTTGAAACCAGAAACACAAATTTTATTTTGTCAGCTTCGGCCTTTGCAAACTGTGTCGGATCACAGGTTTGGAGATCACCTGTATCCTTATTTTTAAGGTCCATGACAGCTGGCTTTGAACTCAAGTGCAGTAACAAATGCTTTAGAACAGAAGTAAGAGTTTTTGCAATGTCAAGAATCTTTGGAAATAAGTTCACTAACCCTGACAAATGTTCACAACACACAAAAGCTTAGCAAAACAGATGGAGTTTCTTTAACAAGTGCAGGCTGAAACACAATGATAAATTCAAGAAAATAAATAAATGCAGCACAGAATTGTTAACTATCACTGAAACAGTTAGATCAAGTGCAAAAAAAATGTACAGTTACATCAGCTTTGTTGTTCCAGATGGTTTTAGAAGCAATCCAAACTAGGCAACAAAGAAGCTCTGAATGAGTGAGCACAATCTTACAAAAATGCAATTCATTTATACCAGCAGGATGAACCCTCTTGACCTTGAGCTGCTTCCAACTATAACAAGAAACTTTGAGCCTCAGATGTAATCCTCTCCCATCAATCTTTTAATGTTTGCAGGAGGTGTTGAATAAACAATGGAATTAGTTTATTTGTTAATTCCAATATATGCAGCCATCCATGAGGCATTTTGTTTTGATGACTTTGACTGTAATAAGGATTGCATTCATATGATCAGTGTTTGAGAGCACTCTGTGACATATGCATAGATAATTAATACTTCACCAGCACCTTTACATTTTCTGTGTTGTCGATAAATGCCATACTTGGAAGGTGTAAACTCAGCATTACTGTATTGAGTTTAAAGTCCATTTTCAGTCATGGTTAAAGTATCAGATTTGTGCAAACAAATACAGCTGTGTATTAAGTAAATCTTATTGCATTAATTACATGTATTAATATAAAATATTTTAGGTTATCTTTGTGTTATTTTACTATTGTCATGCATTTTACTTTCTGTATGAGTTGCACAGGATTGAGCGACATATATAGTGCTGACATCTTTACAAATTTATTCTGTTCACCTGTTATTCTTGAGTTGTGTGTTTTTATAACATATAGGACAATATACTCCACATAGAATGTGTTCTCATTGTAGTAATAGTGGTCAATTACATATTTGTTTTCACAAGTACATTATGACTTTTTTCAGGCAAATTGGTAAGAATAAATATTTAAATATGATTTTCATATACATATTCATGTGTACAGCTGTCATTGTATTAAGTAGATTTTATAGGATAAAAGTAAAACAGTTATGCATGACTTATGCACATCACTGCCATGATATAAATGATTTTGGTGAGGTTGGAGGTGAGGTTTACAATATAGACTATGGATGAGGTATTCAAATAAATGGTGAAAATGCATAGGACTATAAAGTTTGCATTAAGCCTGTGACAAGGACATAAGACATGCTAAGTGGCAGAAAATAATGTCCAGTGGTACAGATGTGAGATAACTATTGTAGTGTGTTAAATATGGAGGGGAGAGAAAAGAAGGAAAGAAACTGTAAGACTGCAAAGTGTTTTGTTTTGTTTTGAAAGCTGTAATGCACTTTGCTGTGTCTCACATACAACAAACAGGAACAGATTGCATTATGCATCTGATCCTCTAACAACTTTAAAAACTGTAGTATACTTTGCACTACCTCACACAAGAAGAAACATGGCAGCCCAAAGTATATGACAGCACTGAAAGCTGTTTTAACTTCTTGACACGGTTTTATGATGGCTGCCATTTATGCTGTAACCTGAGACCAGAGCATAACACAGTTTGTCTTTTTCACTATTTCTGAATGTGACTGCATTGCTAGTGTTATATGTTCTACATATAGGCCAGTATTTATACTCATTTGTGCAACTGCAGTAGTATTATCCCTGTTTACAAATGACCATAGCAAAGGTGGGATTCTTAGAGGCCATTTACATTAATGTGAAATATTTTAAATATAATGAGATGCAAATAAAAAAAATTGTGAAGTGACATGCTAATGAGGTGTTCTTGCATTGCATAGTACAGTATCCATGCAGTACACACATCCCTTGTTAAATGGAGCGCTCGACATTTCATATCTGAGTTGCAATCCATGAACTTGCCTCCAGCCATCTCTTCAATAGTTTGTTGAAGTATGCACAAGCACTTCACTGACAAACAAATTAATTATTCCCTCAGCAGCCCTTTCAGTAGCTTGTCTAAGTATGCACAAACACTAAAATGACATAAAGTAAGTTATTTTGCCCAGCGATCACTTCAGCAGTTTGTCCAAATATGCACAAGCACCAAAATGAAACATTTCCCCAACAATCCTTTCAGTAGTCAACCCATGTATGCACAAAGACTTTATTGACTCTAGAAGAAACATTTCCACCAACAACCACTTCAGTAGTCCGCCCATGTATGTGCAAGGACATCCCTTACACCAAATGAAACATTTCCCTCAATGACTTCTTCACTAGTGTGCTTATGTATGCACAGGCACCTCCATGACACCAAATGAAAGACTTCCTGCAACAACCCCTTCAGCAGTCTGCCCATGTATGCACAATAACATCCTTGACACCAAATGAAACATTTTCCCTTCCCTTCACAATTCCTTATTCTCCTTTTAAAGTACTGCTTACTGGCATAAATTCAGAGCCATTTACATGTTTGTTATGCAAATTAGCTCATTATGGATTCATCTCTTTGAATCCTACTGATATGTAAATATGCTAAGAACTGAAACCACAGTGTGTGTCCGTGCAGCCAAGATAATACTAAGAACGTCCAAACAAAAGCTCACATAGTGTGATGGACCAGAACCAAAAATAGAGCACTTCAATGTAGTATGAAGATATTTAACAAAATCTACAGAAAACTGTAAAAATCTTACAAAACAACTTAGTAGTAATGGTTAAGTGCTTTCTTTGTCAGTATAGGACTTCATCAGAACCATTGAAAATATGCAAGTGCTGTAATAAATACCAAAAGGAAGTTTACATCACAAGGGATCATCCATTCCAACAGTTCAAAAGATAGATGCTAGAAAACCAGATATAGTGGTCCATGAAAAGAAGACAAAAGTAGCACTGATCATTGAAATCGCCACACCGAGTGACTACAGTGTCTTGCGTACAGAGACACAAAGTAATAAAATATCAGGATTTACAGGCAGAAACAAGAGCAATGTGGAAGAAAGATACCCAGACAGTCCCAGTAGTAGAAAGAGCAATGGGTCTTATAAAAAAGAATCTACAATCAAATTTAGATATGCTACCAATTCCTGTAACTCCATACAAATTGCAGAAGGAGTCACTACTGGACACACTGTGGGTGTTGTGAAGAGCACTTTTGGCTGACATCAAAGATTGAAACAATACTAATTTCATTAAATTTAATCAAACTTTGACTTAGGAATGGAGTCCATTCCCCTCATGGTATTAGAAACTCAAAAGATTTGGAGAAATTAAAAAGATTGAATATCAACCCTTATGTTGTCAGGTGGGTTGCTAACTGCCTCACTGACAGATCACACTCAGTCAAAGTTGGGGACTTTACCTCAACCAGCAGACCTGTCAGCAGTGGAGTTCCACAGGGGTCAGTGCTGTGCCTCTTATTGTTTGGAATATACTTCTGAGAAGTTCAGGCCAAAGCAGAGGGGCTGTGGCTGACTAAGTTTGCTGACAACTGCAAATTAGGTGCAATCCTTGAATCCCAGATGATGTCAGTATACTTCAAGTGGGACTTACACAAACCAATGATTGGTGCCAAAGCCATGAAGTCAAACTCAATGCTAAAAAATGCAGTATCATTCCCTTTGGTAAAAATGATATCCCTGCAGACTATCATATAAATAATAATATCCTAAGTAACAACTCAGTAGCGAGAGACTTGCAAACGCAAATTGACAGTAGCCTATACTTTGACCACCATGTTCCTACTGTGGTAAGGAAGGCATTCTACATTGCACACCTCATTAGCAAAGGCATTGCCTCAAGAATGAAAGAGGTCATAACTCCTCTGTACTCGTCCCTCATCAGGCCAATAATTGAGTACAATGCTCCCTTTGGCATGTACCTTACCAGGCACCTGCAGCAACTTGACAGACCTCAGAGATTTCTAACCAAGAAAATTTAGGGTCTCCAGCACGTCATAAATTGGAAGATTGAAGTCACTGTCACTGTACTCTGTAGTGTACAGTCTACGTAGAGGAGATTTGTGCCTGGCCTACAGAGCAGTCTTGGACCCAAACCTAATGGAAATGCTGTACATCCGCAAGTCAAATGGGACAAGGGTCACCCACTCCAAGGACCTTAACCTGGCCTGCAAAAAAAATAGGATCTGCTGGAGAAACAGATATGTCTCTTAGAGGTTGCTGCTGCTCCTGTGGAATAAGCTACCAGTTCACATAAAACAGAGCCTCTCTATCGCCTGGATGACTGGATGGGAAACTGTAAATTCTTGCCAGGGATTTCACCTATGGCCCTCCTAGATAGGGGCAGTCATTGCTAACTAAGATCTCAAATCTAGGCAAGATCCTTTAAATTGGGTTTCTCTAGCATTATAATGGGTACACATGGCTAGGCTTATAAACACCTTCGGTCAATAGCCTAGTGTGAAGACTGGCAGAGAAGGGTGAATGTCCCAGCAGCTATCTCCTACCCAGGTTCGAGAAATCTAAGCAGTGTTGCAGGAATATGAGGACATGTTCACTGGGAAACTAGGGTGCATCCACCTGGTGCAGCACCAGGTGGATACAGGACCCCAAAGGCCTATTAGGCAGGCCCCTTATAGGGTGCCTGAGAGATCAGACAGACTCTGAGGGAGGAGGTACAGGAGATGTTGGAACTAGGGGTGATTCAAGAGTCCAACAGTCCTTGGGCCTCCCCAGTGGTGCTGGTGCCAAAGAAGGATGGCAGCACCAGGTTCTGTGTGGACTACAGGAAATTAAATAGTCACACAGAGTCAGATGCTTACCCCATGCTTAGACAGATGAGACCCTAGAGCAGCTGGGTGAGGCTAAGTATCTTACAACCATTGATCTTACCAAGGGTTACTGGCAGGTGCCCTTGACTCCCAGTGCTAGAGAGAAGTCAACCTTTGTGACTCCTTTTGGCTTGCATGAGTTCACAAAGATGCCCTTTGGAATGAAGAATGCCCCAGTGACTTTCCAGAGGCTGGTGGATCATATCCTAGCAGGAGGGTTTGCCCTTGCTTACCTAGATGATATTGCCATCTACAGCCATTCCTGGCCAGAGCACCTTCAGCATGTCAGGGAGGTGCTGGGCAGACTGCATAGGGCAGGGTTGACCATTAAGCTGAGCAAATGTCAGGTGGGTATGGCAGAGGTCTCCTACCTAGGACATAGAGTGGGGAGTGGCAAGATAAGGCCAGAACCTGCCAAAGTGGAAGCTATTCAGGCATAGCCTGCACCTGTTACTAAAAAGCAGGTGAGGGCATTTTTAGGGACAGCAGGGTACTACAGAAAGTTTGTCCCCAGTTATAGTACCACAGCTGCTCCCCTCACAGACCTGACAAGGAAGAACAGGCCAGATAAGGCAGTGTGGACCCCAGCATGCGAGCAGGCATTCCAGAAGCTTAAATAAGCTTTGGGAGGACCCCCTGTGTTAGCTAGTCCAGATTACAACAAATAATTTGTTGTGAAAGTGGATGCTTCATACTATGGGGTGGGGACTGTACTTAGCCAGATTTCTTCAGAGGGGGAAGAGCACCCAGTGGTTGATCTCAGTCATAGGCTCCAACCCAGGGAGGAATGCTATGCAGCTGTTGAAAAGGAATGTCTAGCCATAGTGTGGGCACTGCAGAAACTTCAGCCTTATCTGTATGGAAGAAAATTCACTGTTATGACGGATCACAACCCACTAACATGGTTAAAAAGAGCAAGTCAGCAAAATGCCAAGTTGCTAAGATGGAGCCTGGGGTTACAAGCATACGATATGTCAGTGCAGCACCACAGTGGGAGTAGCAATGCCAATGCAGATGGGCTCTCAAGACAGGGAATGGGGTGATGAGGTACCCTCAGATAGACCTAATCCTCCCAAGCGGCACTTTTCAAGGGGCACTTGAAAAAACTAGCTTGAGTTCTCCAGGATGTGAGAGACGTGAAGACTGGTAGAGAAGTGTGAAGGCTGCCAGCCTAGTCAAATAGAATTTGACACATAATTCTGGCATTTGTAAATATAAGTGTAAAATACAGGCTTGTGTCTTAAATGTAAAGAAATGCTGTAGCAACATTGCCATTTGCTGTAAGGAAAACTAAGTCAAGCATTTTTTATTGGTCCTTTGAAATTAAAATTACTTTATGTCTGTTCCTTTGAAGTTAGAATTTGGCATTGATGAGTCTGGAGTAAGCATTCTGCCTATTGTTTTAAGGCTAAAGTTAATTACCAGAATTTACATGTGGTATATCCTTTTATTGCTCTAAGTGTAAAATAATGTAAATGCAGTTTCTGTGTCACCTAGGAACCAGGAAAATGTAAACAAATGCTGTAATGTTTTATCAAGACTGCAGTTTCAATTTAAACAGTGAGAACCAGAGATTATTAAGAATTTTTGTCTGACTATCTAACTCAGCACTGCCTTGCTCTATGTAAGTAAGTTACTTTAGAAGTATGTTTTCTTGTAGAAATAGCTAGGACTATAAAGATTAGACTAAGTGTTTTTTCTGTTATGTCAGAACTGTACTACGGAATTATTTTAAGTTTCTGTGTGATCTCTGAACTCTTGAATAGCACTGTGGTGTAGTAGTATTGTCTTGTGTTTTAATTATTTATTATTAAATATTTTAAAAAACTGTTTACCTGTGGCTGGTTTGTGTAGAGTTAAGTTAAGCTCTAGAGTACATTGCACATTTATAGAGTTTATTGTACAAAGCCACTCTAATAAGCCTTAAGACTGATTAGTCACACCTACCAATTGGATAATAATATTGCACAGGAATAATTGGGCACCTTTTTATGGGCCTTTGGGTAGCTGATAATTATTAGCTGGTGGTGGCTGTAATTACTACCTTATAGTCTGGGTAAAGGGGCACAGCTGGAGAATCTGTGTCAGCCTTTCCCAGGAGTGTCTTTGAAGTTGTATAAATACTTATCTCAAAGTGTGCGTGTGTGTGTCAGCTATTTGGGCAGGGACACGAAGCACTGGTTGGACAGAGAGGGTACTGGAGGTTAGCTTTCCAGCTAGGATGAGATCTGGACCCTACAGCTGTGCCAGTGGGGAGTCTTATTGGAAACCTGAGGAGCAAGGGAGTGACCAGCCCCGGACTGACTGTGATCTCTGTGTGCTCTTAAGGGAAATTGCACTTTACTGTGTGTATTTGTTATCCTTTCCTCTAATATGAGACGCCCTCTCTGGTGTTAGTGGTGAGGATTGAGACTCCTTGATTGCTGGGCCAGGGTGTGGACGTCACACGTAGTAACCACCTATGAACCTATAAACTTTTGGTCAGCAGGCAAGCCTGCTTTCCATGGGAGGCAAAAACCCACCTAATAAATACTGGTGATGAGCACCAAAAGGCTGCTTTGACTCCTTAAGTTTAGAGGAGAATTCTGCACTGTTGTCACCACAGACCAACCATGAAGATGAAGGTAATAGGAATGCAGATCAGACCTTTACTTACAGGAGGCAGTCAGATAATGAATATATGGAGAAATGTTTAGAATCTTTTCTGGAGGAAAGCAGGACTAAGATGTTCAATCTGGTTTTTGAAAAAGGTTTGGATCTTATAGCCCCAATATTACTCTTATAGCTCAGGACAATCTGCAGCCAGTCTTGACCCCTGCTTCCCCTAAAATGGTAGGAGGTGCTCATGAGGGAGGTCCCACTGCATCATGCTGTAGCACATATCTTGAGCAAGAACAGAGAAAAGCCCAATTTTTATCTCTTACGGTGGTTTCCTAGTAATATAGGCTCTGAACAGGCCAGGAGCAGCATTTTGTCAGGTGTACACATTACAGCCCATGTACCTGCTAACAGCAGAGAGAAAATTGTTAATGATGATTACATTTATGTCCTAAATTTAGTTGATGCCAATGTCATTCAATGGTTTGTGGAAACCAAAAGCTCTAGCTTTAAGGATTTGGCTGTTGCAATGGCAACCCTTGGGGAGGAAATCCTCTTCCAAGGCTATTCAAAAACTTGGGATAGCTGGGTGGTTTGAATCGGCATTGGTACACACCTGAGGGAGCTTGGTTTATGCCACTCAGTTTAATTACTGGGGGCAGGGGCTGGCATGGCCTGGTATAGGCTAGTTTATGATAACTTGCTCCATGGAAACATTATGTTGATGTACTACTGGCTTGGTAAGTTGATGTACAATTGCTGAAGTTATTACAGCACAATTTCTGTCATTAAATACTGTGTCTGTTAATAAACTGGTCACAAAGGCTATGGGCTAGATTCCAAAAGAGTTTCTCTAAATGTAAGCCTACCCTGATTCCAAAAGGCTTGCTCTCAGTGTAAATGACTTGCTTCACTGTAAGGCCTATCTATAAATAGGCTTACTACAGAGACCAAATTCGAAAACAGCTGCTTTCACTGTAAGTGGTTGCTTATACTGACAGCAAGTGTTTTGAAACAGGGGCCTATATGTTGTGTTTTTTAACTCTGATGCGGAGGGAAAACAAAATATTCACATCAGTCAGTGGCTAAAGATGTGGGCAAGGGATTTATTGCTTGCCAGTCTCGTATGAGATGTACAACTAGCAGGAGTGCTCTGTACTAAAAATAATAGAAGGAAGTGTACTTTTGCACTGCTCGATTGTGCCCTCTAACACTTAACACTGAGGCAACTGTCCCCTTCGCCTCACCCTTGTTACACTACTACTGGGTAAACTACTCAGCAAACTAATATGACTAAATTGACCATGTTAATCAACACCATTTGAAACAAACAGTAAAGATTCAGTCCAGAGAAAGCAGTTCCTTACATATCAAATCTAGGATCTTTCTACTCTCACCCTTTGGATATACCCTCTGTAATCCATAAAGATCATGATACCATCATCTTTAACCTAATAATAAAATCAAACTTAATTATAAAAAAGTTATTCTTCCTACACTTTAGCACTGGAAACTATAATACAATACATTTCACATTTATAAAAAAAAAACAGATCGGTTTACTATCATCAATAAGCCAAATAAATATTGTCAGTGAGTTCTGTGATATTGTTAACTTCTGCAATACTGAATACATAACGGTAAGACACAAACATACAGGTGAGATAAAAAGAAAAAACAATAACTTTGATCAAATCACAAAATGAATAATGTATACAACAACAAAAATAAAAAGAGGTACTACTTAGTTTACAGAAAATGCCCTAGTAGCCAGCCTGATGTCATAGAGAGAGACAGATAGAGACAGACAGACAGACAGAGAAACAGAGCGACAGAAAGAGATAAAGCCCAGATCATGATACAGGTTATTTGGGATCAACTAACAGCTTAGGTGACTGATGGGGCTGGCAGGGAGGAGAGAAGATGTCTATCCTGGGAGGAAATGAGGGAGTTGGTTCCCAGCCAATTATGCCTGCCACTGCAGTGATGTGACTCAAAGGTCTCACAGTGATCCATAAGCAGGAGCTAATCTGGAATACGTGTGCACTGCGACTGCCCATGCCAGCAGCAGTAGCACCTATCCCCACATGTAGGCAGCATTCATGCGTGGATGTGCTGGAAGCACTAGGTAGTCCCTATGCTGATGCAGTTGTGCATGTCACCACTTAGGAGAGGGATTGAGGCTATAACTGAAAATTTATCTCCATATGTTAGATGCTGGTGATAGCATGAGTGACCCATAATGTCTGCCTAGATGGCAGATCCCCCACCCATATAGGCACTCGACCTTATGAATCTGAAAGGTTGTTCCTCACTGCCATGGAACAAATGAGCCCATAGACCATGGGGAGGACTGATGGTTGTCAGGCAGAGTGGAGAAAAGGATAAAGAAAAAAAGCAGGTGATGGGTAACAGAACCAGCATCTATTTTTATAGAGAATAATCTAAGACCTATAGTTGATGCCAACATTCACATTCTAAAAGATGCACGACAGTTTTGCATTACATTTGGTACTACACAACAATATTTTTTACTTTGAAGGGAAATGTTTCCTACAGAATAGCTATGGGCACTTCTTGTGCCAATAAATCTTCATGGCAGAATGGGAACATGAATATATGTTTTATCTGCCTTTACTGAACATGTTCATTTTTATAGGCATTTCGTGGAAGCCATGAGACATCCAATACTAAGATATCATTTTTAGATATTTTTGTTGAAAAATTACCAAATGGAATTATCAATACCGGAGTCTTTAGCAAACCCTGTCACATGAATACCTTATTACAAACAACATCATTAAGGGACAGGCTACTAGGGTTTCCAGGTATAATCCCAGTGAGCTTGGCTTTAATCAAGATATGAGAGCTCTACATGAAAGGTTACTAGATCGCGGGTATACGACACATGACATACTCCAGGGCACGGAGGGAATATCTGATTTGAGAACAGGTAATGCCGCCCCATATTTTTCTGTCTCATCTTTAAGTACTAATCATTCACCTCAGACCAATTCAACCATTAGTCACCAGACAGCTTTTTCTATTTTTTATACCACTGATGTACATGACATCCAGGATGTTGTTAAGACTCATTGGAGGGTTCTTATGGCAGACTCTCACATCAGAGATATCCTAGGTGATGCTCCAGTTTTCAGGTATAGGAACAAGAAGAATCTAAAAAAATGTCACTAACCATTCTTATTAAACATATCATTTATCTTGCTAATTGTTCCATTTGTTGTTCCTTTCTATGAGGTAAGACCAATAGGAGTGAACATCTCTAT
The DNA here is from genome assembly GCF_019279795.1 of Protopterus annectens. Taxonomy (NCBI): domain Eukaryota; kingdom Metazoa; phylum Chordata; order Ceratodontiformes; family Protopteridae; genus Protopterus; species Protopterus annectens. The sequence goes on along the minus strand of NC_056725.1, from coordinate 1,486,742,701 downwards.
AGTATTAGGATGGTGCACAAAACAAATGCTTTAGCTCGACATGTATTTGATAATGGTCCACTTCATGTTTTAAAGGGAGGGTCACACACACAGAAACAATTTTGAAATTTAGGTCAGACAGTCCCCCAGGCTTGAATGTTAAGGTATCTGTGAAACCTTTTCTGAAAATGAGGAGATTGAAGGTTCATAAGTGCACATAGTATTTATACAATACAAGCAAAATATTTTCTTACAAGATGTTGTATTGTGTTTTTAGCTATTTTTTCGTCTTTATTGATCATATTTAGTAATAGATAGCTTTTTGCACTGTTCTCCATGCCTATTGTATATTTGGTTTTGTGATCTATACACTGGCACAGTGTCTTAATATTATTTTTTATTTCACAGATTTCCTAGATAGTATGTTTATATTTACATATACTAAGCAGCTTTTTGCATTGTTTTTTAAGTTTTTTATGTATATTAGTCTAGTGATTTATAAACTGGCACAGTGTTTTTATCACACTATATATATTATTTTTAGATACTATGTTTATATCTACATATACTATATTATTTTTAGATACTATGTTTACATTTACATAAGAGCTTAGGTCCTTGCCCTTTTAATGTATTGGCTGCTCGTGTAAACATTTTACTTTGTTGATAACGAACTGCCAGTAATTCTATTAACTGTGTTCTTAATTGCATTATTCTTTAATCATTCAACTATTAGTAAGTTTGTTTGTTTTCATGAACAACAACTTGTGACATTTACTAAAGGATTATTTGTTCTCCACCTGCTTTGTTCCGCTTCTCCGACCTTGCTGTTTACCCTTCATATTTTTGCCTTTGTTCAGTGGACTCTATTTGGTTATATGGATTGCTTATGTATAGTGTTTGAAGCAGTAAAGTATGTTTTTTCAGTCTCTTGTTGCAATTTATGAGCACAGGTGTGAATGTGCATGACAATATGTGGTGTGGAAGAACTACAGCAGCAGGGCTAGCAACTCGGTGGTGTAAACCGAGCCATTGTTGAAGTGACCCCACCCCACCCCATGTGCAAAAATGGGAAAAAGGGGTCGTGGACGGATGGAGTAGGTGACTATGATGGGAACTGCATATAACTATTGAAATCTGGGGGTTTGTAACTGAAATAATAAATAAAGACTACAAAACATTTAGAAAAATAAAAGAAACGAAAACCTTTTTCGTATCCTTGGATATGTGTGTGTGAATCTTCATTTTCTTTTAACCCTGTAAATACATTATTTTAATTTAACAACTTCAAGTTTAATTTGGTATTTCAAGAGAATGAAGCTGTAACTTCCACATCTAAAACATAGCACTCACTCACCTATTCTGTAAATCAAAACCCTGCTGCCAGTTCGATCCCGTGACTTCAAAACACAGTGGTAACCAGAATGCAAGAGACCAATAACAGGGAAAGGACGTACATCTGCACTGATTTCAGGACACTCATCTCTCCATTTGTGATAATTCACTAGTAACTGAGAAAAAAAGAACACATAGTTAAAAACAGCACTTACAAAAAGCTTTTCTTTCCTTCTTCTTTTTGAGAACATTTTTAATAATTTAACATACTTAACTATATACAAAGAAAGAAAGGAAGAAATTCAATATCACATACTGTTATACAATGTTAGGAATACAGTGAATCTTCAAAGTAATCTTATACAATTAGCATAAGTCTTATGATTTATAGATCTTATTCTGATCACTTCTTTTTCTGTTTTACATAGTATTGCTATTACATTTTAAAATTCTTTGAATGTAGGAACTGAATTTGATTTCCATTTTTTTAATAGCTTTTCTAGCTACTGGCAGTAAACCCCAGACAAATTTTGTTGTTTGACTTTTACACATACAGGAAGTGGAACATTCATTAGTATTACTGATCCAGTTAAAGAACAATTATCAGACTATAATCCCTTAAAAAACATACTTAACTCTTCCCGGTATATATTAAATTTTTCAGAATCCATAAGCATGAGTAGCCAGTCAGCTGTTACATCTTTACTACATTTGAAACAAACTGAAGAAATCATTTACTCAGAAATTTTATAGGGAGTAATAAACATTCTATCTATATATTTCCACATAGCTTTTATTTCTTTTTACATTTCTACCTAGGTCACCAAAGATTTTGCAGTGTTAAATCAAAGTTATAAACGTGAAAAATAAAGCTACACTAATGAGTGGTTCAGATTTTTTGGAAGAAAAAAAAGTTCTACAAAATATATTCATCCCCTACATTTACGGTCTATATTAGAACACTGAACATTCAAAATTTCGAGTGTTCTAATATCGACCTGTTTTCAGCGAATGCTGAAAATATCAAAGAAACAGAAAACCAATTTTTTTCCTAGGGAAAGAATTTGGTTGTCCGTTTCTGTTGCTTCAGTATTTTCAGCACTGTGGTGGAAAGTTATGGGTCGGGTTCGGGTAAGTGTGTGATTGTGTGAACATGAGGGTTAGGGCAGGTTAGGTGAGTTAGGGTTAGGGCGCGGGTCAGGTAAGTGTGCGATTGTGTGGACGTGAGGGTTAGGGCAGGGTAGGTGAGTTAGGGTTAATTCGCAGGTGAGGTGACTGTGCGATAGTGACGGACCTTAGAGTTAGGGTTTGGGTTAAGGTAAGTGTAGGGTTAGGTGTAAGAGTTTAGGTGTATGTGTGTGGATTTCTGTTTGCTTGGTGTGCTTGTGTTGTGTGTATGTGTTTTGGAACAGCAAATTTTTTCCCTAGGAAAAAAATTGCTGTTCTGAATGTTCAATGTTTTAAATTTTTGATTCATAGGGTTCGATATTAGAACACTTGACATTTTGAATGTTCAGTGTTCTAATATAGACCCTACGTTTATATAGATGTCAATACTGAACAGTCAAATACCTCATTATCTCCCATTACTGTATTCACTGGAACACTCATGTAAAAATCACATCTGAATGGAACAGCAACTATCGACATTTACTGATCTCCTTTAGTCTTTTTTTTTTTTGTAGTTCCATGACTCACACTCATGGCTCTTAGAATTACAACATGGTGCCCTCCTGCCACATATCGTACAACCAAGATTATACCAATGGAATGTTCATGAAGGAACTATACCAAGACTCTATAAACACAGCCTAACTTGTTGCCAAACTCACAAGTGATTTTGGTCAATTGATCTGCTCCTTTCTAAACAACCTGAAATTAATCAAATCTCTATAGAAGCAAAGGACTGATACTCTACCAAGGGAGCTGCCCGTTGTTACACTTAATGAAAGGTAGTTCAAGTATTTATCTACTTTGAGTACCCCAGAGCATCAACGTCTTAGTTGCCTGGTTACCTATTTGACAGAGGAATGTAAAAATATAGCTCAAATATCTTACCTTTCATTACAAGCCTCCTTTTCCTGGAAAATAACAGCTGTGTGAGGGTGCTTACCATTATCTGCATGCATTTCAATAATGGGATTTCTGTTTCAGTATATTCATTATGCATGGGATATTATCTACAGGTGGCAGTCTGACGTTTGGTCAGACTTTATGAGCAGTTAAATATCTGCAGAATATTGTTGTGCTACCAAACCATACTAAGGACATCTGGAAACTAAAAGTAACCTGCTCCATCTCCTATATTTTTAAAACAAGAAGCCAGCATTAATGGTACCTGGACCACTGATTTGTGTCAGTGGGAAGACCTTTTATAGACATACATCTCTTTCTGCTCACTAATATCCAGCAAATACGCTGGGTAGCACTGTATCACAAATTAACACTAAGGAAGAGCAACTCCAGCAACATAATAACCCAAGCAAGGCTTACTACACTCAGGAGTAACAAAAATAACCCCAAAAAGCATGCAAGGTTGCTACAGCTCAAAGGTCAGCCATGCAGCAGCAGCAGCAGCTATCAGAACTCATTATCCTAAGAAGATAAGGTTGGGTAACAAAATATAAATAACAGATAGATACATAAACAAAATCAAATATGTGAACATGATAATGTTGTTTAAATACAAAACAAACAATTACACATGGAGAAGTGGATGAATGTTCCTAATTTAGCAATGATCTTATTAATTCAAATATCCACGGTTATAATGTGCACCTCCACACAACTGTACAATGTTCACCATAAGGGTCATTGCTGTAGTGTATTTACCATACATGAGAGATTACATTACAGTGTGAATGATCTTGTCCCCAAATACTTAATCTAATGAATTTCCTATTTAGTCTCAGACTTCCTCTGCATATCAAAGATAACAGCATTTTGGCTATGTTTATTTGACCTCCAGTGCTTAATCACAGTTTTCTACTCCACTGTTTAACTTTGTGTTACTACAATTTTTTTTAGTTCCGCTCTCTACAACACTGTCTAGTTTTTTGTATTATGTTACTTACTTACTGTATTACCTGCACAACGACACTGTCTAATCTTGGTTACTATGATATTAACTGTAAGTACTAACTGTCCTATTTTACTTTTCAAACTCTGTTAACTGAACTTTCACTACTAAATATTGTTAATATGTTTACTATTGTAAATTTGTGGAGCTTTTCTCCCCGGGCCTTCGCTGAAAAAGGGCTCCTGCTGTCCAGTCGGACTATCCCGGTAAACAAATGTCAAATAAATAAATAAATACATTTTAAATTTAGACTCAATAAGTGGATGGTAAATCCAACACTTACTTCTTTGGGACTGGTAATAGTTGTGTTGATCAGGGCAGCTATTAGCTCATGATTTTACTTGGTTAGCTTCTTGAATGTCATTTGAGTTGCAAACTTAGTAACTACCTACGAACCTAATATAGGATAAAAACTAACACTTGCTCTTCAGGACAGCAGAGTCAAACCCATTTCTACACCCAGTCTAAATATTCTGCATGTAATGCTTAAAGAAAGTCTGTAAAGCTACCTCACAAATAATATGAGCTGATTCATTTTTAGGCTGGGTATGGTGCATTTCCCCTAGTGGAGAGAGTTCTGATCTGACCAACTAAGAATTTGCTATAACAATTATAGCATGAGGTGATGAAGTCTGATGGACATTTACAGATATTCTGTTTGGACACTGTTCTGTCCTGCTTTCTATCATAAAGGAGGCAAAGCTGATCAGAGATTTTACAGTTTTAGCTCTGTTAGTTTAATATTTTACCTGTCTGTGAGAATGATCTTCCCTTTTCTTTCAGGGAGAAAGACAGGAAGCCAAATAGATTTTAGCGACAGCTCCATTATACCTTTAGGCATGAATGAAGAAATGGATTTAACTGCCACTTCTTCTCACTGAAACACTTACAGAGTCCTCTACACATCAAAATTTAGAGTTCAGAGACCCACCTGGCTGAGGTAATAGCCATTAGGAAAACATTTTTCCAGGGCTGCAAACTGACAGCAGTACAACTGTCAGGTTCATCAGGGTAAGACTGAATTTTCCAGTGACAAAAGTTCAAGTGCCATGAAGGAGGAATAAGCAATTTGGGTGGTGTCAGATAAAGGATACCCTTTAGGAACAGCTTAACAGTCGAGTTTGTGGAAACTTGACAGTCTCAGGGAAGGCAAACTGAAATGGCAGGAGGATGAAAACTAACAGAAGTTTAGGCAAGGCCATGATTATAAACTTCAGATAAATACTGCAGCACCAGAAGGACTGTTGAAGCAGCAGGAACTATTTGATATTTAGTGTGCCAAACAGGATCATTTCCATTTGGCCAGGTATTAGGTCTTCTAGTTTCCAGCAAAATACAGATCACCTCTGGGTAGAACAATTATTTATGAGAAACTAACCTGACTTCATTTGTGCACTAAATTTGAGACTACTGAAATTGTGGTGAATCAATTCTTCCTGATGTGTAGTAAAAGGTATGAGATAAAAAATCTTCCTGACTCGTTTGAACCTGTTGGGAGAACCATGTCTGTCTTGGCCAAAAAAGAGCTATTAGAATAGCATTTGAGCCCCTCTCCTCCAGGTTTTATAAGTCTCTTGGAAAAAGTGAAATGTGTGGGAAGATATAGACCAGATAATGGTGCCATGAAATGAAGACGATAATGGGGACCTAGGTTCATGAAAAAGACAGTTGAGAATAAAAACTCTGCAGCTGGTGATTCTGATAATGCAGACAAATCTTTCTCCTAAGGAATCCTCTCTACATTGCCTCAACAATACTCTCTTGTACAGTTTCCATTCATGTAAGCTCGCAAATGAGCTGTTTAGATGATCTTTTACTACTTTCGGTTTGCTTGGAATGTACGGTGTTTTAAGAAGAATGCCCAAATGACTAACTATTTCCCAAATGTGTATAGCTAGCCTACAAATAGGTTATGAATGGGTTTTTCACTGTTTTCTTTCTTTTTTTTTTTTTTGATATGCCACACAAGTTCATGGGTAATTACCAGGCTACTGATCCATAAAGATCTTTAGAAGCATAGCCATACATTCCTATGAAATTTTTAGCCCTTATATTTTAAGTAAAGACAACCCAGGGATGAGCAAAAGACTTACACATTGCCCCTACTCATAAGCGACAAGGGTGCTAAATCAGTGGTGAATCTGTGGTTACATCACCAACATGTTTTCTGTTATAACCTGCAAGGGGTGTGGTTTGACAAGTGAACTGAAAATCTGAAAGTATGGATGACGGACATCCTTCCATTTGCATATATATGACTGTTCCTGGCTTTCTTTGTCTACACTCCTTGTAATTTGAGATGGAGAGTTCGAGATGTTACTGCATAATATGAAGCATCCATGGTCAGTGTTAGGTTTGGATCTGGGAAGAAGAAAGGAGGCATGGGTAGGCTTTGGTATTAGCTGCTCACCAGCAAATTTCTTTCTTGACAGAGGTAATAAGGGGATTTTCTGTCTCCAAGACCTAGTTGTGCTGTCCCAATAGATTATTGTACTATCACAGCATTTTCTTTGCATGACATTTTACATAGAATGGCGGCAACTTTATGCTGACATGTATACTAGGTCTTTTAAAAATTTTCTTGTTGTTTGATGAATTATCTTTGAAGCTTCCATCAGAAACAGCTCATAAGGAGAATGTTGCTGAATAGGAGTGACACCCTGCAGGACTTGGCATCCAGAACTACCCATACAAAGCTCTAGAGTTTGAGTGGTGTTACACTACGTTTGGAGGCTGAAGGAAGCTCCAATGGAAGATATAAGTGAGTGTTTTCTCAAGCTCCAACTCGGAAAATGTTTGAAGAAGTTAGTCATTCAGATATGGGTATATCTTTAATCCTAAGCTTGGCAAAAGATAGTATTTTTAAATACTATGGACACACTGAAAATGTCAAAGAGCAGGTAAGTGATCTGATGATAGGTACTAAACCCAGTGAAACACACTTAGTTTCTATACAACTTGAGGACAAGAAAGTATAAAGTTGGTGAATCTGTGGTTACATCACCAACATGTTTTCTGTTATAACCTGCAAGGGGTGTGGTTTGACAAGTGAACTGAAAATCTGAAAGTATGGATGATGGACATCCTTCCATTTGCAAATATATGACTGTTCCTGACTTTCTTTGTCTACACTCCTTGTAATTTGAGATGAAGGGTTTGAGATGTTACTGCATAATATGAAGCATCCATGGTCAGTGTTAGGTTTGGATCTGGAAAGAAGAAAGGAGACATGGGTAGGCTTTGGTATTAGCTGCTCACCAGCAAATTTCTTTCTTGACAGAGGTAATAAGGGGATTTTCTGTCTCCAAGACCTAGTTGTGCTGTCCCAATAGATTCTTGTACTATCACAGCATTTTCTTTGCATGACATTTTACATAGAATGGCGGCAATTTTGTGCTGACATGTATACTAGGTCTTTTAAAATTTTCTGGTTGTGTGATGAATCATCTTTGAAGCTTCCATCAGAAATAGCTCATAAGGAGAATGTTGCTGAATAGGAGTGACACCCTGCAGGACTTGGCATCCAGAACTACCCATACAAAGCTCTAGAGTTTGAGTGGTGTTAAACTACGATTGGAGGCTGAAAGAAGCTCCAGTGGAAGATATAAGTGAGTGTTTTCTCAAGCTCCAACTTGGAAAATGTTTGAAGAAGTTAGTCATTCAGATATGGCAAATGCGTATATCTTTAATCCTAAGCTTGGCAAAAGATAGTGTTTTTAAATACTATGGACACACTGAAAATGTCAAAGAGCAAGTAAGTGATCTGATGATAGGTGCTAAACCCAGTGAAACACATTTAGTTTCTATACAACTTGAGGACAAGAAAGTATAGGAATGCATATTTTGTGCTCATTGTCACTAAGGGTCATCTTTTAGCAACAAAGGAGAACAGATTGTAAGATAACTTTTTTTTCTACTTTTTCATGGACACACACATGCTTAGCTGGGACAGATCTACGATGTTCTCCAAAGACTCTTTTTTGGGGGGGGTATAAATCTTGAGTAACCTTTTCTGCTTTCTCTGATGATCTGGCTATCATAGTTCTGTTGTCAAGCAGATGAGTCAAGAAATGTTTGTAGGACACAGGAAAAATGCCCAGAAAGGGTGAATATAGTCTAAATTCTGTAGTATTGCCTAATGTTATAGTCTCTCTTTCACTGGTCCAAGTTCAGGAAGTGCAGGTTTCCCCGCTAATGGCAGAGCTGCCCACCCAAAAGACTTGGAGGAGAAATGGGTGAATGAGGAGGGGGAAGACATACAGAATATTCAATATTGGAAGTTAAAGCTATAGTTGGAAGAAGACTTGCTGTTTGGTTTCCTGACCTGCCACCTGGTGGGGCCCTTATTTTTCTCCTTGTTTTTTTTTTTTTTTTTTAATTGGTCTGCCTTTTCTGATTATAGTGCTCAGCCATAGACTGCATTCAGTAAAAGGCCCACTGTTTAGCTTGGTAGTTTCTCCTGTACCTTGTTAATGGAAGATGGAAACATTGCTTTATGTACTCCTTCCCTACCTTTTTAAATACTTTTTGGGAAGAAGAAACAGAGAACTTCTCTTATGCTCTTTAGAGGGGCATTTAACAGCTGATCCTCCACATTTTCTGTGGGTATTCAATCATGCTGCATCTGTAACAGCAGCTGTGGAACAGACATCTTCTGCATTTTATCTGCACCTAATGGAATGCTTACCAATTCTGGTTATCATCTGAATTAGTTTGCACATTAAATGTCTCATTGATGAATTACTACTCACTCTGCCTTGGTACTGGATTGTGTGGTTCTGGTAACTGATTGCCCTGATCCCTAAAGCTGTACATCTGTATATTTCTTGTCAAATCTACCAAGCATTCTATTTTCCCTATCATTAGGGAGAGTACTGAGTCACAGAACCAACTTCGATCCTCTAGGAGCATCTTGGGACACCACTGCAGGGCCTGATACTGCATTTTTCCTGGACTTGATAGAAATGGTCTGGCTTTTTGGATTAAGGGGACTGAATACTTGGGTCCAATGAAGCATTATCAAAATCATCTTTAAATTCCTGTAGTCCCAGGGGTTCAGCCAGGTGTTTAGGTCTTTCCTTACCCAAGAGCTTTAGATACCTTTCCCTGAGTAGCCAGCAGTTATGTTAGGCTCACAGATTCCCTAAGGAAATATGTGCTGGAGGAGACCCTGAAAAGACATATATACTCATCATGGGTATCATAACCTAAAGGAGAGTAGATTTGGTTGAAGTAACCTAATCCTCACTCCCTTAGTTGTGATTCAGGTGACCTCTCTGTGACAAGGTGTGTACTTCTTTAACTCGGAAGTCATCATTGAAGTGAAAGGAACTAGGGACTGCAATAATAACAGTACTGCATTTGCCAGACTGTCACATATTCCACAGCACGTTTCTGCTATCAGAGTGTGCAGAAAGAAAAAATGTTTTCAGGAGTGTGCTCCTTCAGTAAACACACTAGTGCAATCTCTTCTCTCACCTGCCAGGAAAACTAAACAAGTACTGGTATTCCAGATGGCTCAAACAAAGAGCATATGTAACATTATGATTAGGAAACAAGATTTTGTGAGATGGATGCCAAAAAAAGGAAGAAAGATGGCGACCGAATAAAATTCTCAGCAACCTACTGCCAGAAGCCACGTCTTATGCAACTCTGATGGAATGGCTGATGCAAAGACAGGAGAGAGTGTACTGGCTGGAATGGAGGAGTAAAATGTGTGGCTAACAACTATTTGGCCAGAAATAAAAGAAATAAAGCAGACCCAAAAGAAGCATGTTTTGGGACATGAAAAGCATCCAGAAGTAAACAATACACTCAGTGAACATTCCATGAAGCAGCAGTCTGTGATCAAAACCATGTCAAGCTGAAAATGAGAGTGGAAGTCACAAAAATCCATTTGGATTACAATGAAGTCAAACTAACTGATATGGAGGATAGGGTTACCACCTGTCCCACTTTGCAAGGGACAGTCCCTCTTTGGGCAGTTGTGTCCTGCAGAGAAATTGAAAAAATCGCAAATGTCCTGAGATTTTCGGACAAACATATTTCCTATATTTTATGTAATAGTTGCATAAAACAGTTATTCTGTACCTGAAATACCTAAATGTTATAAGAAACAGAATAAGCAACTAAAATGCTACAAGAATAAGCTTTTATTTAGGGAAATAAGTGAAGTTCTGTCCTTTATACTGGCCATGGGTATGTTTTGCCCTACAAAATCTGACGTTTCTACCAAAAATCTCTCTCTTTGGACATTTGAAAAGGTGGCAACCCTAAGGCAGGACTGAGTAAAACAGAAAAATAAGAATTATGGGAGTCCCTCAACTGTCTCAGGACTGAGATTCTTTAAAGTTTGCCCTGGAAATTTTGGGTAAGTGAACTGGCTTGCAGCCTAAAGGAATAGCAAAAAAATGTGCCCAACGTACTCTATGGCAGCTGAATATAGAAGCTACCAGATGAACTAGCCGATCATAATTTGCTTCCAAACGTATGCCTTGAAATATCAAATACTAGCTGATGTGTGGAAGACAAGTGAGTGCTTACCATGGAAGGCACAAACATTATTGTGGAGTAAGCCTGCTCCCTGGAAAGCAGAGGGAATAAAGGGGCCTTTGTACCTATTGTGCATTTGTGCAGACAGAGGGAACTCAGATGAAGAATGTTGCATCTGATCCAGCACGGAATCTTCTTTCCAGGAGCTCTGAAAACATCTGCATATCTGGTAGAGGTATTGGCAGCAATATAGAAACCTCCAAAACAGCTTTGCAATGGTAATGGAAGCAGAGGTGTTATGAGCGGAGAGGAACAACAGATAGAGCAGCAAGGATCACCAATCATCAGAGTTAGTAGGATAGAACGTTTTCCACTATTTTAGAGGAGACAGGTCCTAAAAAAGAGTGGAAATCATGTGAGAAGCTAGAACCCGATGAGGGGGAGTAAATAAAGCTGGTCAGTAGGAAAGATGAAGTATGTGCATCGTATGTGTGTTAGAGGAGCAATGTTGCCTTATTTGGAAAATAATGGTTTATTTTTCTCTATCCCTTTATCCTCTTGTAAATAGAGCACATTGATGGTGTATAAGGTGAATGAAAGATAATATTACTTGAAGGCTACCATGTGTCTAGGGAAAGGGAACTGCTGTAGTTCCCAGGCTTTATCTGAGTGACAGTGGAAGAGTATCGGGCTGGAGATGTGACTGAGATGTGCATGGAACTGGAGAATCAACGTACATAGGAGCATGAGGCAAACAGTGATTGGTTTGTAGTTGAGGAGGAGAAATGCCTGACATGAAGTAAAGGCATATGAATGGAATGCGTTAAGAACAGAGTCTGCAAGTGACACACGGCAGTATAGTTTTAAGTACTATTTATGCATGTATCCCTGTAATAGAGGAAGCCAGCTGTGAGGGCAAAAAGGCAGTATCCTTGTTGTGACTACTAAATTTAAAATAAGCACCTCTTCTATGACAGAATCTCAGACACAGTAGCAGTCTCCGCAGGACAACTATGCTGGTATGGGCAGCAATGAACAGAATGGAAGATGAATAACAAGCAGGTATATAGACTTCAAAATAAAGCCTGAAAGCATTTTACACAAACATGAACCATTACAGATTTGCAGATGGTAATGATGTTAATGTCGAGTGGTAAATTCTTAAATTTCTGTGTATCTTTTCTTTTCTTTACAGGGTGCTCCACAGGGATATTTGCATGGGAAATTGCCACTGATGTCTGAGAGAAGAGACATACAATGAATAAATATAGCATTTAATAAGCACGAGAATGTTGAAATGCTAGGGAAAAGTGAAGTATGATTAATGGCATCATTGTGGAAGAGAAATGTGATAAGCAGGATGACAATAAATGAATGAATTTGAGAAGGGTGGGATGCCTGCCCATGCAGTGGCTGTAGTTAAAGCTGGAGAAGGACATGAAGGAAGAATAAGGCAGGCAGTAGATCTCTGACCCTGGAAGGGATGGATCACTGGACGTACATAGTTAAGGGAGGAAAATGTTTTTGGGAGAGGGAACAGGACTGTTGTTTGTACCTCTTTAGTGGTTTTTGCAAGCCAGTGAGACTGCTTTGGATGGTACAAAGAAGATCAAACTAGTAAAGACTTGAAAAATAATCAAAATAATGAAGGTGTTGAGGAGACACAAGTAAAAGGACTAGAAAAGATGAGAGAGAGAGAGAGAGAGAGGAGGAAACCCCATCCAGTGAGTATAAAACATAGTCAAGAAAAAAGTGGAGAATGATGACCAGAAGTTATGGGAGGCAAAGTGGAACATCAATGGTTTGATCTACACCATGAAGAGACAGACAACTTTGCAGCATGCCAGTAAAAAGTAAGGAAGGATGCATTAGCTTTGGCGAAGTCCTACTTAAACAGGACAGAACATCAAAATCTGAATGGGAGGGGGGCTTTAAGGTTCTATTTGATGTTTTATAAAAAACATATTTACACATTTTATAGAAAGCATTAAAGCCCTTACTAAACATTTTCCTGCTACCAATTCTGACATGCCCTCTACTCAGACAGCAATATCCCATGTTTCACCCTAAACCCATCCCAGCCTCCTACATCATATTCCTACTTCTTACGCTGAAACCAAGTTCTCCTTCAATAGATAATCTTCCAGCAGAATACCTCAAGCTGCCTGCCAGTTCCATAGCCTACCCTGCGTCTCTTCTAATTAACAGATCTATCAAGAAATCACACATTCCTTCTATATGGAAAAAAATCTTCATCATCCCCCTTCAAAAAGGAGGACCTTATCTGATATAATGAATTTCACACTTATTGCCATATTATCCCCTCTGTCAACAATTCTGGAAAAGTGCATTCACAAGGAACTTCTGCAATATACTCTTCAGGAAAGGCTCCCGACCCCCACATAGCATGGTTTTAGACCCACACATAACAATACCATGGCCTTACTAACTTTCACAGATGCTATTTACAAAGCCAGAGAGAAAGGCACATTTGTCTCCTCTGTATTCCTTGATCTCTCTATAAAGCTTTTGATCTAGTCTCTCACCAACAACTCCTCTGCTATCTGTCTTCCCTCAGGGTATCACAACTAACATTACTATGTTTTAACAACTACTTAACTGACAGAAACCAGTCTGTGAAGTGGCTTTCCACCTTTTCTCTGTTCCTTCCTTCCTGTCTATTCTGGTGCCCCACTGGGGTCCATTCTTGGCTCTCTAATCTTTAACATATATTAACTAACAATCTACATAAATCCTGTCAGCAAACCTCCCTCATACAATATGCTGATGGCTCTGCCTTAATATGCATTTCCAACAACTAATACATCTTCAGAGAATTACTCAAGAAGCCTTTAAATCTGTTGAAATTTGGCTACAGGATAATCACCTGCTACTAAATCCAAAAAAAAAAAAAAAAAAAAATTACTTCATTTTTTTTCTAAAATCCCATTTCCATGAAAAAACAACATTAACATTTCTTCCTTAAATAATACCATGACTGAAGTTACCTCGCATACAGAGCTACTCAGCATAACAGTCAATGACAATCTCAAATTTGAGTTACAATAGTCACAGTAACATCAAGAAAATCTATCAAAAACAAGGCAGCCTACATGAAGAAAAAGAGAGTATTTATAAACTCTGCCAAGGTAACTAGCTACAATGTACCTCTTACCATCTCTCCTATATGGAGCCCCTATCATGAACATCCTATAAGCTTCACTTAGTTCTAAAGCTCAGCAGTGCTATAACCAAGTCACCAGATTTGCTTGTAGCAAATATTATTGGACCCATCACTGTTTAGCACAAAAAGCACTTAACTGTCTCGAACTTCCTCTCCACCTCTCCTAAACTCAGCTCATCTTAACCCATAAAATCATCCATGCCCCATCTGCCTGCCCAGCAATTACACACATATTCCACTACTAGCTAGAACATGGAATAAAATTCCTACATCAGTCAGGTCTACCACACACGTTCACCTTTTCAAACCATTACTAAAATACGTCCTGTCTGCCACCTGGCTTTGTCCCTCCTCCTTATCATATGTTCATAGGTTGATACTAGGCTATTGGCCCTAGGGCCTATACAAGCCTAGCCATAACAATTCCTTGGATATTTCTTCCCACAGTGTTTACTTCTCTGGACCTCTGTCTAGCAGAGTGACTGACATGATCCCCAGGGTGAATTTCCTATCTCCCATCCAATCATCAAGGTTCCTTTTGAAGAGGGCCAAGGAGGCACTCTGCTTGACATGTATGGGCAGTCTATACCAGAGAATGGGGAGTCTCTGGGTCAGAAACCTATCCCTCCAGCATGTTTTGTTCATTGTGATGACAAGGTTTAGATCCCTGGGGCATGTGGCTCTGAGGGATTGGGATTTCTTTAAGTGGAGCATGTCCAACAGCTCAGGGTTTGACATGGCCTTGTATGTTAAGCAGAGATCGCCTCTGAGTAGACGATATGCCACAGAGTATAGCTGGAGTTTTTTTAGGTGGTCAGCATATGGCATCTGCTTTAGGCCTGTGATTCCTTTAGTGAGGTATTTCTGTGGCCTTTCTAGCTGTTGCAGATGTCTTGTGAGGTACACACCAAACAGGGCATTATACTCCATAATGGGTCTAATGAGGGATGAGTACAGTGGGGCAATGACCTCCTTTTTTCTGGATGAAAAGCCCTTAGTGATGAGGTGTGCCACATAGAAGGATTTCCTGACTGTTGTGGTGATGTGGTTATCGAAAGTGAGCCCACTGTCCACCTGTGTCCCTAAGTCTCTCATCACACTTTCGATATTTAGTGTACTGCCACCTATGTGGTGATTCATGGGTACATGTTTTTTTTTCCAAAGGGGATAACTATACATTTCTTGGCATTAAGCTTGAGCCCATGGCTCTGGCACCAGGCATCTGTTTCTGTAAGGCCCTTTTGTAGAATATCCACATCATTTTGGGGATTCAAGTAATGGCTCCCAGTTTGCAGTCATCTGTGAACTTTGTTAGCCAGAGTCCCTTAGTGTTGGCCTGTACTTCAGAGAAGTAGATGCCAAACAAGAGTGGTCCCAGGACTGAACCCTGAGGTACTCCACTTGTCACTTGTCTGGAACTGAATTTGGAGTCGGCTACTTTTACAGTCTGGGTTCTGTCAGTAAGCCAGTTGGCAACCCATCGAGTGACTTAGGGATTTATGCCCAGCTTAGCAAGTTTATCTATGATTCCAGAGTGGGGGATGGTGTCGAAGGCCTTGGTGAGGTCCAGATAGGCTGTGTGTACTGCCATACCCTTGTCCACAGCTCTGGAGACTGATTTGAAGAAGTCAATCAGGTTCAGGAGACAAGATCGGCCCTTCACAAACCCAAACTGGGTCGGGACCCCACCCACCGTGGGGTCCAGTGTTTGAAGGTTGCCAGTGTCTTTGTTTATAAGTTCCATGATAATGCATTCCATGCCCTTGAAGATCAGGCTTGTTAGACTGATGGGACGATAGTTCCCAGGATCCAAGGTGGATCCCCCCTTGTGCAGTGGGATAACTGTAGCTGTGCGCCACTCAGTGGGCACAAAGCCTGAAGTGAGGCTATGATTAAACATGACACTTAGGTGAGGTGCCAGTTCATTTTGTAGTTCATGTAGTACACAGCTTGGGATTTCATCTGGTCTCATGGATGCTGTATTCTTAGCTTTGGAGAGTGCGGTTTCTACCTGTGTGGCCATGATTACTGGAATTCGGCAATCTTTTGGTACTGAGATAGGCCCTTTAGGGGGTGAGAGGGGGGTGAAGTTGGCACTAAATTGATCTGCCAGGACATTGGCAATATCCTTGGGATCAGTATATTTAATGCCATTCTGTTGAAGCTCAGAGCAGATCTGAGCATTGCCATTTAGATTCTTGACATAACTATAGAATGCCTTGTGGTTGTCTTTGGAATCTTTGGCAATTTTATTTTCGTAACTAGCTTTTGAGGATTTTATGAGGGATCTCAGCTTCTTACTGAGGCTGGTGAGGGAGTTTTTTTGCATCCTGGGATTTTACTCTTTTCTGCAACAGTTTCTTCCTTCTGTTGTATAGTTTGTTTATAGCAGGGGACCACCAGATTGGCTTCCTTTTTTTGGAGGAGAGCATCTTGGTTCTATTTGGGATGGCCCGATTCATGCATGAGTGGATGCGCTCGTACAGTGCCTTAGTGTAGGATTCTGCAGTCAAACTTTCAGATCCCATCTGTATGGGTGTCATGAAGTTTGTCACTTCTGACTTCATTAGCATGAAGGTGGCTTTGGAGAAGTTTTTTAAGGAGGTTTCCTTATTGGGGTGGGGTGGGGGTGGGATGTGGATGTCAAGGGTGATTTGCTTATGGTCAGACCTGACCAATGAGGGGGTGACCACTGGTGTGGAGCATCTATCTCCCATGTTGGTAATGACCAGGTCTAGGATATTGGAGCCCCTGGTGGGACAATGGATTAGTTGATCCAGGGCATTGGAATTTATGAATTCCAAGAACCGTTGGGAAAAGGAGTTGGTACCCGAGTAGTTTTCCCAGTTAATGGCAGGGTAGTTGAAATCACCCAGTATTAGGGTGTTTGGTTGTATCTTAATATTTTCCAGTATATTTAGAAAGGTGTAGTGAGAATCTTGGGTCATGGTGGGGGATCTGTAGCAAGCTACAATTTGGATTGCAGTCTTACCTAGTGTTAGGTACACCTGGAAAATTTCAGATGCATTGTGTTGGGTAACTAGCCTGGAGGTGTGAATATGGACACTCCTCCACCTTTAGTATTTCGGTCTTGGTTTTGTGGCCGAAAAGTGTGGTAAGAGTTGTAGCCTGGTATTGCAGGGGTGCTCTCTGGAGCCTTGAACCAGGTCTCAGTTACTGCACAGATATCGATGTTCTCCATTTTTAGGAGTGCCTCAAGAGAGTGCATTTTGAGGTTTAGACTTCTAGCATTGAGTAGCATTACCTTCAGATTTTGTATGCTTGTATCTGTTACGGTGGTGGTTTTGTCATTTGAACGTTGCCTAAAAAAGGCACTATAGGGGTGGCAAGAGCTTTAGCCAGTAACCTGAATCTGGGACATAGCTCTCTAACACCCTTCATCACCTTTCTTATACCTCCCTTTAAAGCACTAAACCACTCAACCTGCTTATCTTCTTCTAAAATCTATTGTACTTAAACTAATATACTTACTTTTAATTAGTACAACTTAATTACTATTCCATCACTACTTCTCTATTAGCACTCAGCCTTGCTTATCTCCTCTAATACTTCACTCTATTGTACTTCTTAAATTACACTTGCCTATCATACAGTGGCTACAAAAAGTTTATACACCCCTGTTAAAATGCCAGGATTTTGTGATATAAAAAAATGAGACCACAATAAATAATTTCAAAACTTTTCCCACCTTTAATGTGACCTATAACCTGTACAATTCCATTGAAAAACAAACAAATCTGTTAGGGGGAAAAATCTAAAAAATAAAAAAAACATACAATAAGCTGGTTGCATAAATGTGCACACCCTTAAACTAATACTTTGTTGAAGCACCTTTTGATTTAATTACAGCATTCAGACTTCTTGGGTAGGAGTCAATCAGCATGGCACATCCTGACTTGGCAATATGTGCCCACTCTTCCATGCAAAAGTGCTCCAAATCTATCAGATTGCAAGGGCATCTCTTGTGCACAGCCCTCTTCAGGTCACCCCACAGATTTTCTATTGGATTTAGGTCTGGGCTTTGGCTGGACCATTCCAAAACTTTAATTTTCTTCTGGTGAAGCCATTCTTTTGTTGATTTGGTTGTATGCTTGGGCTCATTGTCATGTTGAAAGGTAAAATTCCTCTTCATCTTCAGCTTTTTAGCAGATGCCTGAAGGTTTTGGGCCAAAAGTGACTGGTAATTTGAACTGCTTATAATTCCCTCCACCTTGACTAAAGCTCCGGTTCCAGCTGAAGAAAAGCAACCCAAAATCATGATACTGCTACCACCATGCTTCACCATGGGGATGATGTTCTTTTGGTGATGCAAAGTGTTGGTTTTTGCGCCAAATATACTTTTTGGAATTGTGGCCAAAAAATTCAACCTTTGTCTCATCAGACCATAACACATTTTGCCACATACTTTTGGGAGACTTGATGTATTGTTTTGCAAATTTTAGCCAGGCCTAGATGTTTTTCTGTGTAAGAAAAGGTTTTTGTCTTGCAACCCTACCCCATAGCCCAGACATATGGAGAATATAGGAGATTGTCACATGTAGTACACAACCAGTACTTGCCAGAAATGCCTGCAGCTCCTTCAATGTTTCTGTAGGTCTCTTGGCAGCCTCTCTGACCAGTTTTTGTCTTGTTTTTTCATCAGTTTTGGAGGGATGCCCAGTTCTTTGCAACGTCACTGTTGTCCCATATTTTCTCCACTTTTTGATGACTGTCTTCACTGTGTTCCATGGTATATCCAATGCTGTGGAACTTTTTTTGTACCCTTCTCCTGACTGATACCTTTCAAGAATGAGATCCCTTTGATGCTTTGTAAGTTCTTTGCAAACCATAGCTTTTGCTGTAGCAGTCAACTGAGTAAATGTCAGGAAAATCCTACTAGGACAGCTGAATTTTATTTGGGGTTAATCAGTGTCTCTTTAATTGGTGGCAAGAAGACTGAATGCTGTAATTAAATCAAAAGGTGCTTCAACAAAGCATTCGTTTATGGGTGTGCACACTTATGCAACCAGCTTATTGTATGTTTTTTATATTTTCCCCCTAACAGATTTGTTTGTTTTTCAATTGAATTGTACAGGTTATAGGTCACATTAAAGGTGGGAAAAGTTTTGAAATGATTTATTGTGGTCTCATTTTTTTATATCACAAAAACCTGGCATTTTAACAGGTGTGTGTAAACTTTTTATACAGGTTCATAGGTAGGTAGTAGGCTATTGGCCCAAGGGCCTATATAAGCCTAGCCAAATGGTACTCTGGCTTTTGCCACCCAAAAAAATTATTTTCCTGTGCCCCTGTCAAGCAAAGCCACAGAAGTGATCCCTAGGGTGAATTTCCTATCTCCCATCCAATCATCAAGATTTCTCTTGAAGAGTGCTGATGAGGAGCTTTGTTTGATATAGATAGGTAGTTTGTTCCAGAGTATGGGAAGTCTCTTAGACAGGAATCTATCCCTCCAGCATGTTCTGTTTATTGTGGTGACAAGGTTTAGGTCCCTAGAGCATGTAGCTCAGAGGATTGGGATTTCTTTATGTGGAACATGTCCAACAGCTCTGGGTTTGACATAGCTTTGTATGTTAGGCAGACATCGCCTCTGAGTAGGCGATATGTGACAGAGTAAAGCTGGAGTTTTTTGAGACGGTCTGCGTAGGGCATCTGTTTGAGGCCGGTAATCCTCTTTGTGAGGTATTTCTGTGGCCTTTCCAGTTGTTGTAAATGTCTTGTGAGGTACATACCAAAAGGGGCGTTGTACTCTATAATGGGTCTAATGAGTGATGAGTATAGGGGAACAATGAACTCTTTTTTCCTGGATGAGAAACCTTTTGTGATTAGGTGTGCCACGTAGAAGGATTTCCTGACAACTGTGGCGATGTGATTATCAAAGGAGCGACTACTGTCCACCTGTGTCCCAAGGTACACTTTCAGTGTTAAGTAGACTACCTCCTATGTGGTGGTTCATGGGTACAGAGTTTTTACCAAAATGGATGACAATGCACTTTTTGGCATTGAGCGTAAGGCCATGGCTTTGACACCAGGCATCTGTCTCAGTGAGGCCGTTTTGTATGATGTCCACATCATTAGGAGATTTGATTATGGCTCCTAGTTTGCAGTCATCTGCAAACTTTGTTAGCCAGAGACCTTCTGTGTTAGCCTGTACTTCAGAGAAGTAGATACCAAACAGGAGAGGACCTAGGACTGAACCCTGTGGTACTCCACTTGTCACTGGTCTGAAGTTGGATTTAGAGTCTGCTACTTTCACAGTGTGGGTTCGGTCAGTGAGCCAGTTGGCAACCTATCTTGTGACATAGGGATTTATACCTAGTTTAGTGAGTTTGTCTATAATTTCAGAGTGGGGGATGGTGTCAAAAGCCTTGGCCAGATCTAGATAGGCTGTGTGTACTACCTTACCCTCATCTACAGCTTTGGTGATCACTTCAAAGAAGTCTATCAGGTTTAGGAGACATGATCTGCCTTTTACAAAGTCAATACGAGGCTTGTAAATTAATATTTGTGTATATCAATACAAATTTATTATAATGATTATTATGTTATGCATTCACTGAAACTGCATTATACTTTTTATTTTAAATTTTAATTGCATTAAATATGATATCCTGGAGCTTTTTTCTACAGGTGTCTACTGAAAAATGGTACCTGTGCCTAGTCCGACTTTCCTGGTAAACAAATGTCAATCAATAAATAAATAAATAAATGTCATAATTTAATGGAGGAGGAGAAGAAGAGGGGTAGATCTACTTAACTTATTTTGGGAAGATATTAGTAGTGATGGAGGATAACTTACAAGATGAGAAAGACTGTGGAAGGATGAAATGGTTGCGTCCCTCTGAGGTTACATTTCTAGCACTTAGAGTCATCGTAGTAAAAAACAGATTTTTAAAAGCGATTATGTTTATTAATGGGGGAATGAAATACTATGATATGTAGAGATGTAGACAAGGAACCCCACTGATGAAGGTGGCCAGGGAGGTTGGATTTTTGGCAATTTTTTTCTAAACTGTTAGTACTAATAGATGCATGACATGAGAGGAATCAGGATTCACACATTACTTACTGTGGTGGCAAGAATGGTCAGTGATAGACAGAGGATACTAAATGCCAAAGCCTAAGAGCACCAGGAAGGGTGAACCCATAACCGGTAATTATATCAGATCAAGCAAACAGTCAGAATAGAGATAAAATTTAGGCCGCAGTGGGAACTAATAAAGCAATGGTGATTTCCCATATATATATATATATATATATATATATATATATATATATATATATATATATATATTTATATATATACACACACACACACACACACACACACAGATATATATATATATATATATATATATATATATATAGAGAGAGAGAGAGAAAGGTTGGCATAATGGTTAAGGTGTTTACCTTACAGACACAAGGTGCAGGGTTTGATTCTCACTTGGGGTAATTGGCTAGGCTTAAAAATGGCTCACAAGGGCAGTTAGCCTAGTACTAAACTATGAACTATGAACTAAGCCAGAAAATACATAAGATAGGCATGTGGTAGAACACAGTTTAGACCAGGAAATGCACTGGAATCAAGAAAGCTGGGATAGATGCAATCAAGAAATTATGGACAAGACAGAATTGTACACGAAGTTAAAGTCTAGAGAGGCAAGGTTGACCAGAAATAAGACGATGGAGGAATTAAGAGAGTAGCATAGAAGAGGGAAGGACTCAGGGGGACAGAGAATGGTACAGAAAGGGAAATTAAGCAAAATTTACAGGCAGGATTAGATATGAAATGTGTCCACAAGAGCATGAGCATGGATCAATTAGTAACATCCAAAAATCATTGACAGCATTGGCAGTGAGACTATGTCAACAAGAAATTGAGAAAGGGATCTTTAAACTTAAGGATGGTGACACCCGAAGAAAAAGGTACACATTGCCAAACATTTGGGAGTGAATTAGGAGGTTGTATAAGAATCTTTACTCAGAATAAATTTTGCACCCACAGGAAAACTAAGGGAGGAGACGGTGAGGTATTACAGTCAGACACTGAACAAGAACTTCAGCAAAAGATGGGGGAAGATGGAATGCAAATTGGAAGGCACATGGGATGAAAGTGAGTACAGATAAGAAAGTTGCAATGGTAACAAATGGGGGAAATCAGAAGAAGCTGAGAAATGAGGTAGAAGGAAAAATAGTGGAACAGGTTAACAGCTTCAAGTATCTGGGAGGGGTGGTTGAGGAGAAGGAAAGTCTGAATGAGAAGGTCAAAGCTAGAATCAGAGGGGCATCAGCCAAACGCCACAGAGTGTCAAGGGTAGTGCATGAGAGAAGAATGCCAGAGGCTGAAAAGTAAGGTGTACAAAACTGTGGTACAACCAGCACTACTGTATAGTACAGAAATTTGGGCGGTAAAGGCAGAGAAGCTAGAGGTAATGGGGATAAGGTGCCTGAAACAAGTTGCAAGACACTCGTTGTGGGACAGATGAAGAAATAAGGACATCAGAGCAGAAGCCATAGTAGATCCAATTGCTGAACAGGTTAAAGAGAACAGATTATGGTGGTATGGAACCAAGTGATGAAAAACAGAACACAATCTGGGAAAGAAGATATTGGACAGATAGAAAGAAGACGAGAAAACGAGAGTAGCTAACAAAGAGGTGGATGTACTGTGGGAAGGAAGACATGTGACAGTCATGCATGAGCGTCAATGAAGGCAAGAGAGTGTGGAAAAAAGGGGGGGGTTGATTATAATTTGATGATGGAAAATTAAGGGAGGAATATAATTATCTTGCAATAATATTATCTATCTGAATATCTGTCTGGGAGTACCTAAAGAATAATCATTTATGTCAACTTTTGAGAAGGTGTTGGTTAAAATGAAGGAGATGTTAAATAAGTGGAAGATGTTCCCACTTGATTTGGCCCGATTCTGCAGTTGTTTATATTGCCACAATTTCTATATTTGGGGCAAGTGTTTTGGAGGTTGTGGCAGGTGTCTTATTTTAAGAAGGTTAAGCAGAAGATGGCAAAATTCCTATGACATGAAGGAAAACCAAGAGTAGTGTGAGAATTTGTACTGCTGTTGAAAGAAAAAAGGGGCTAAAGGTTCTGGACAGTAAAACTCACTTGCAGGTTTGTCAGTTAGTCCTTTTGTTCAGATTTATGAAACCAATATGTCAACTGTAGTGGAAGAATATTCTGTAGGAAGCAAGTGAGGGCTGAGGAATGTCAGCGATGTAATGGAGGCAGTGTTAGAAACGCTCACAGAAAATCTTCCAATCCCATTACAAAAACAAGATGTAAAGAATTGTATGAGTGTTATTTGTGAAGGGAAAGCAAGGTACTAGAAAATCCAGGCATAGCCAATAGGGGAAATATGATGAGACAAGTAGAGACAAAAATGCTTGTTGAGGTAGAACAGGAAACAAACTAAAGTCAAATACTGGTCATGAGTGATGGTCGGAGGGAGGATTAAGACATGGGAAAAGCTGAAAGAGGAATACCGGCTAAGAGATAATTTACATTGAGAATTTGTAGGAGTGGTAGATGTGCTGAAGAAGATGAAATGGGGAAAGCGGGAGGAACATCAAGCTGCAGAACACAAGTAATACAATAATAAAAATAGAGAGAAGTAAAGATGCCCAGTAGGGCGATCTTATCTGGGGCATATAAGACCTTGAGGGACATAAAGGAAGGTACAAGTAGAAGGTGAGTGAGCTATGGATTACAGAACTGTGCATCCCAATAACTGAGTAAGAGTGGAACCAAGTTAACCAGTTTTACAGGTATGCAACAAAATGCAAGCGATTCAGAATGTTTGCATGGAAATCCCTATACAGATCATTTTTATACCCCTAATAGGAATGCTAGAATGCATCATGGAGTATCAGAGTCATGTTGGTGGTGTGACAACAGACAACAAGGTACCTAGGAACATACCTCTCCAGACTGTGACAAATTAGGTGACTTTTAGAGGGATGTCCAATCTCTAATAGTTTGGGTATTCAAAAGGACTTGGTCTGTTTCAAAACAGATGCATTTTTTGGGTTGGTCAAATGAGATACCACCGAGGTTGCAGGGATTGCATTGAATAATTTCATTAATTGCAAAAAACTATTCAGGCAGTGGAGCCATCGGTTAAAGAACTGGCAAAGAGAAGGGAGAAAATACAATCTTATCTGATTAGACAGCGGATATGGCTATGACAGGTAGATAAAGAGGGGATGTAATGTACCTGCCTAGTAGCACTGTATCTTAAATATTTCTCCTACATATCCTTCTGAATTACTGGCATTTCATCAGGTTGAGAATATTGCATTTGTTAAAAAAATAATCAACAATTATTTTCTTTGGAAAAATGGGAAATATTTTTGTTGTCCTTTTAAAGAATATAAAAATGTTACCTCACCATTTGGAAAAATGTTGTCCATCTCCGTGAAGTTTGATACATAAGCGATGTCTGTTGTCTGTATCATGCTATTATTCCAGGGTTAATGGTTGTCAGACCATCATTGCTAGTTATTTTGAAAAGCTATTATCTTTCTGCTTATTCTTGACTGTTTACTGCAACATTCTGTAATGTGCATTTGTAATATGTGCATTATACACTGGATTTTTAGCTGATTTTGAAGTTTAATAAAATATTATTTGTAAAAAAAGGGTATGGGCACCTAGTAATCTGTCAGTAGTGTGACTGTAGAGTTACAAGCACAGTCTGGGGCCATAAATTCAGGCCAAAAGCTCTATTCAGATGTATATCCTTCAAAATTGTTAAGACCTCTCATATAAGGGATTGCTGGGAAAGAACAGAATCCTTAGGCACTTATCTGGAAAAACTGGTGTTCTCTGCTGATGTCTGGTAACAAGAATCTGACTTTAGCTCAACAGGTAAAGTTATGGAAGTCTGTCTTTCTTTGACTCTTAAGTAGCTAACATAGATAGGGCTGCAATCTCTATATACAGCAAGACCACGAGGTAAATGAACCTGGTCATCTCCAGAGCTACACTTCTCAGCTTGCCCCCCCCCCCCCCGTCAAAACTCTTACACCACTTCACAAGGACCTTTCTCCTTTTGATGTTTATGCTTTCCTCTTAGTGATTTCTTCAACTTATTCATACCCTCTTCAATATACAGAGCTTTGTCTGCTAAAGGAAGGATTCTCCTTGTCCCTAACTTTCTTCTGCTCAGCCACCATCACCATCATCATCAGCCCCCTTTTTCCCATTTTCTACATGGGGTTGGGGTATCATGTTAACTGTTGCCATCTCTCTCGATTCCATGCCACACTCCTGCCTTCTTCAATACTCTTGCTTTACTGTCACAGATCTTCTCTCATACAAGCCATCCAACTCTTTGCTGGATGTCCTCTTTCATCTTACCTTCTTTTTAGCTGTCCCAAATCTTCTTTACCAGATTGTATTCTGCTTTTCTGCACGTATCTGAAACACTGTAGTTTGTTCTCTCTGATATGTCCTGCAGCTGGAGCTACTTTGGCTTCAACTGACCTTGAGTTATTGGTTAGGTTCAAATGGTTCTCCAGGGCAAATAGCCTAATATTTCACCTTTGAATGTGAGTTTGGAATCCCAGGGATCATGTTAGTCACCCTGCTAGATAGGGGTCCAGGGAAGTAAATAGTGTGGGAAGAAATAGCCAGGGAATTGTTATGGCTAGGCTTGTATAGGCCCTAGGGCTGATAGCGTAGTACCAACCTATGAACTTATGAACCTATGATTAAGGTTTTCACCTAAGAAATACAAGGTATAGGGTTTGATTCTGATCTTAGGTTGTTGGTTAGCCTTAAAATGGCCCTTCAGTTAGCCTAGTATTCCAGGAACCTAAATCTTGTCATCACAATGAACAAAACATGCTGGAGGGATAGGTTCCTGACCCAGAGACTCCCCATACTCTGGAATAGACTGCTCATACATGTCAAGCAGAGCACCTCCTTGGCCGTCTTGAAAAGAAACCTTGACGACTGGGTGGGAGATAGGAAATTTACCTTGAGGATCACGTCAGTTGCCCTGCTAAACAGGGGTCCAGAGAAGTAAATATTGTGGGAAGAAATAGCCAGGGAATTGTTATGGATAGGCTTGTATAGGCCCTAGGGCTGATAGCATAGTAGCAACCTATGAACCTATAAACATTTCCAAAGATCGGTGTCATCTACGCACACAAGTTTTGGAAATGTTTCACCTCACAAGTCCTTGTTTACACTTATCAAGGGTACCAGAACTTGTCAGAGATTTGGGATGCATGGCTAGGCTTAAAAAGGCCCTTGTGGTCAGTACCCTAGCAAGCATGTTATGAACCTATAAAAATACGGGCATTCCAACAGTAAAATGTAATTGCACTTTCATTTAGCCTTTGGCAGAGACAGTGGCCTGCTATGACTCTGCATTTAATATAATTAACGCACAAGTAATAAATGATCTGGCTAGTTGATTTTCTTTCCTGATGCTTGACTAATAAACAACTTTACTAGTTGCTTTGCCTTCCCAATGTTTACAATTCTGACCCAGCTTCTTTAACTTAATACTGCTGGGAAACTGATAAGTTTTTCCTAATTACGGATGGACGTGGACATGGGGGATAAAGGCCCCAAAAGGGACAACATTTTAATATTTTACTTAATCTATTTAACCAGATAAACCTACTGGGCAAAGTGTAATTTTTTAGGGGTGACCTGGGAGTATTGCCAGCTAAATGACATGCTCAAAGTCACACAGCAGGCAAATGGTGGTGAAGGTTTTAAACCCAGTGCTTCTGACTACAAGAAACAGTTTGTTCATATCTCAGAGTCTTAAGTGCCAAACAACTCTAAATCACTTAAAAAGTTAACATAGACACACACACACACATTTGGCGATTGGTATAGAATATTAAGGTTCTAACCTTGTTAATGAGCTACTTTCTGAGATACAAGGCTTGATTCTGTCAGCCTTCATTTGAGCAAATCAATTAACCAAACACTTTGGGGCATACAGAATCTGGATTAGGCTCATTAATGTTCTCCTGGACTGTATGCCTAATAACTACCTGTGAACCAATACAAATAATTGTTGCATGGGCATGCATTTTCTGAATAAAAATTATGAAACTCTAATGATTTGCATTATTGACTGGCGTCCTCAGTAATTTGACAGAAAAAAGGAATTTAATGGGGAACACAGCAGAAATATGAAGCAAAATCAGAGACAGTTAGGAGGTGGTTTACTCTAATTAATTTAAAAAGTTAACAAAACAACTTTCCTTCAGGAAATACTATCAGATATAACTCCCCCCTGCTATTACTAGGGAACAGGTCTTTAATGGTCTCTCTAAGCCCAAGAACACTACATCAATGGGCCCAACACAATATCCCAGGATGCATTCTAAATAGCATGAAACATGACCTATCAAACCCTCTGGAATTGCTATTTAACAAAAAAGACTTCATGCCTCATGAATGGAGAGCACCAACAGTCAGGTGATGAGCATAGGACATTGTGTTTATTCCCTGTATTCTTTTTGTAAGGAACCTTTGTGGATGCCCTATTTGCTGCCTGTGTCTAGTCAAGTATGCACTAAAGGGGGCATTATACAATATGATGGGTTTCCGAGCACAGTGGTATGATAACCTCTATGGACTGGATGCAATGCCCTTGCTTACAATTTGAGCAACACAGAAGGAATTTCTACTACCTTGGACACTGGTCAAAGGCTAGGTTACTATCTACATGAGTTCCCAGATGCCTGACAAGTGAATCGACTTTTCATGGTGTTTTATTGATGATGTGGTTACCTGGGGTGGTAGACTTCCCAAAAAGTACCATAATGCATTTCTTGGAATTGAGTTTTAAGCCATGGCTTTGGCACCAAGCATTTGCCTGCATTAGACCTTTCTAAAGGGTGTTCTCATCTTGGGGGGAATCCAATGACTGCTCCCAGTTTGAAATGACCTATGAACTTGGTCAACCAGACACCTTTGACATTCAAGAAGTATATTCCACAGAGAAGATGGTCTAGCACAGAGCTCTGGGGGACTCTACTGGTGACCGGCCTCTTTGTGGTGTTGGCCTCACTGATTCTAACCTCCTGGGTCTTATCAGTGATCCAGCTAGCTATACCTAGCTCCATAAGTTTGTTGACAAAGCCCAAGTGAGGTATTGTATCAAATGCTTTAGCAGTATGCACTGTTTTCCCCTCATCCATTGCCTTTGTGACTTTTTCAAATAAGTCCACAAGACTTAGCAAATATGACTTTCCTTTGACAAAGCCAAACTGGGGTGCATCCAGAGTCTGGAGGTCTCCTCTGTCCCTACTGATAATTTCCCTGATAATTCTTACCAAAGCTTTGCAAATAAGTCTAGTCAGACTAATGGGTCTACAGTTTCCAAGATCTGTTGCATTTCCTTTTGATTTATATGCAGATGTGTTTCCTTTGGAGACCATTGTCCTTGTATACACCTGCCTTCCATGTGCGCCCCCCATCCGAGGTCTGAGGCGTCTGTAGTCATGGTCTGTGTTATCTGTGGTTTTTTGAATGACAAACCTGTGTTTTCCTGGCTCACCGAAGCCCACCATTGGAATTCCTTTTGTAAGCATGGAATGAGTGGTATGATTGTCTCCAAGTTGTTGCTGTGCTGAGACCAAACGCTTTTTAGGTACCATTGAAGCTTTCTCATGTGTAGTTTTGCTAATGGAACCAGTAGAATGCAGGATGCCATGTAACCCAGGGTCTGTAGGAATCTCCTTGCAGTCATCTGGGTGAGTTTTGCTAAACGTTTGAAGTACTGAGTTAACTTCTCTTGCTTGTCTTCTGTCAGGTAAGCCATTTGAGAGGCTGTGTCTAGTTTGGCTCCTAAGAAGATTATTTGCTGGGATGGCTGCAGTCTTGACTTTTGGAAGTTGACTGTGTATCCCAGAGCTTGAAGTAATCGTATGACATATTCCAGATTTTTTGTCAACATCAATTTGTCGTCCGCTTGTATGAGGCAGTCGTCCAGGTACGGGTAGATTTGTATACCCTGGAGCCTGCAATGAGCAATTACTGAAGCCAGGCATTTTGTAAACACTCTGGGCACAGTAGATAAGCCAAATGGCAATGCTGAGAATTGATAATGCTCTGGCCCTGCAAGAAATCTGAGGTATCTTCTGCAACTGTGTCTGATAGGGACATGCAGGTATGCCTCCTTGAGGTCCAGAGTGATCAGCCACGACTCCTTGCCCAGCATGGGAAGGAGTTGCTGTAGAGTCAGCATTTTGAACTTCGGTACTATGAGAAAGGTGTTTAATGCGGACAGGTCCAGTATTGGTCTCCACTGAGTTTCTTTTCTTGGAACAAGGAACAGTCTTGAGTAAAACCCCTGTTCTTGTTCTTGTTGTGGAACTCTTTCTATTGCTTTCATTTGAGTTAGCAGAGAGATTTGCTTGATAGCCTCTACCCTTTGATGTTGTGGTAGATTTGGCATGCCTTGTTTCCTTGGTAAGGTATGGAAATGAAACCTGTACCCTCGGTCTACAATGTCCAAAATCCATTTGTCCTTTGTCAGTCTGTGCCAGTTTTCTGCAAACAGAGATAATTTTCCGCCCAAGGGAGCTTCTAGCTGTTCCCTGGTAGGCGGTAGTAGAGGAAAGTCATTGAGATTGTGGTTGTTGGGCAGGAGAAATCCCTGCGTCACCTTTTTGGTTTCCTGGCTGCCATTGACGTCCCCTGTAAGGGCCTCTGTATTGGCCTCTTCCTTGGCCACGTCTGTTCTTACCCCTTTGAAACTTTTCTGGATTAGGAAAGGACCAGTTTTTTGAAGGCCAATTCCTACTGAATCTGGGGGGTTGAACCTGGAGGAAATCCTTTACAGTTTGAACTGATTTTGCTTTTTCTTCTATGGTCTTTAGCACATCCTTAGCATTTGCACCAAAAAGCTTGTTCTTTTCCAGAGGTGCATCCAGAAGTTTTGCTTTTACATGATCTGGTAGAGGTTGATCTTTTAACCAAGCATGTCTTCGCATCACTCCCCCTGTCATAGCTGCCCTACATGAAGCTTCCAGTGCATCATATCCACACTGCAGGAAGTGATTGCTTACTTGCTGAGTGTTATTTATTTATTTTATTTTACATTTGTTGACCGGGCTAGTCTAGCTGGATACATTTCCATTTTCAGTAGCGGCCCGGGGAGAAAAGCTCCACATAAAATTGAACACAAAATGTTACAATAGACAAGCAAATGGACAAAATCATCATAGATGAATAGACAAATAAAAAATATAGTAGCAATAACAGATATATACAAAGAGAGGATCACATTTCTAAAAATAACATTAAGTAGTTGAAATAACATCAAGAACAAGGCACAAAACAGACAGCAAAATTGATTAATAATGTTATAAAGAACTAATCTTAGTAACAGAAGGAGAAAGAGAAGCACTAAAATAGGAGAGGAGGAAGGGAAGCAGTATAAGAAAAGAGAAGGGAAAGTAGTGACAGATTAGTTTAGAGGTAAGATGAAACAGAATACTCTAAAAGGAGGTAGACTGAAGCAGAATACAGTAAGAGAGAGGGAAAGTAAAGCAGTAGGAAAGTGCAGAGTAGTAGGAAAGCGCAGAGGAGGTGAAGGATTAGTCAGGTTTTGAACAGGAACAGAGCCAGTGGCTTTGGAAGTAATCTTTGATTTTATGTTTAAAGAGAGGCAGAGATGTAGTAAGTGTTATGTCGCTAGGAAGCAGATTCCAGTTCCTTCCTACAGTATTATTAAAGAGAGAGTTACCGGCAGAATTATAAGTCTTTGTTATGGTAGCCATAAGTTTACTGGATGAGCGAAGGGAGTTTAGGTTGTTATAAGGGATTAAAAGTTTAGAAAGAATTGGGGTTTTGTTTGGTTGGTATAAGATTTTATGGGCAATAGTGAGTTGAGGGATTAACAGAAGGTTTTGTAGTTCAAGCCAGCCTAGAAGTTTCAGGTTAATACAGTGATGAGTTCTAAAGGGGTTACTAGTGGCAAAGCGGGCAATGTTGTTGTAGCAAGTAGCCAGTTTGTTAAGGTTGGCTTTCTTAAGGTTAGTAAAAATTGGTGAGGCATAAAGAAGAGTAGACAAAAGATGAGAGTGGGCAATCTTGGCTCTGGATGATGATGTTAGGAAAGGTTTAATTCTATATAGGCTTCCTATTTTTCTATTGACTGTTTTAATGGTGTTGTTGATATGCTGGTCAAAGGAGAGGTTGTTATTAATTGTTATTCCTAATAATTTTGTTGTTGGATCAGGAGCAATGAGAGTGGCATTATTTGAGGAGATGGTGAAGTTCAAGGGGGTGGACCTAGTGCTAGGAGAGAAAAGGAGAAGTTTAGTTTTTGGCATTGAGGAGGAGGTTGCGTCTGGTGAACCAAGTTTCTACAGTGTTGAAGACATTTTGAGTAATAGAAGAAAGTTCATTAGGAGATGAAGCAGAGCAGATAAGGGTGGAGTCATCTGCATATTGAATGCAGGTAGATTGAGGAATTGCTAAGTGAAGATCATTGATGAAGAGGGAGAAGAGAAGAGGTCCTAGAATGGAGCCCTGAGGTACACCGATGGAAACGGGTGTAAGTGAGGAAATTTGGTTTTCCCAACGAACTGCTTGCTGTCTATTGCCAAGGTAGGATGTAAACCAGTTAATGGCAAGATTATCAAAGGAGAGGGATGTAAGAGTGTTAATTAAAATGGAGTGGTTGACCATATCGAAAGCTTTAGAGAGGTCAATGAAGAGAGCAGAAGAGAGAAGGTTGTCGCTGGTTCCTGTTGATAGTATCTACAAATGATAGGAGAGCAGTGGTAGTACTGTGATGTGGTCTGAAACCATGTTGACAGTTTGCTATTATGTTGTTTTGAGAGAGATGCTGTAAAAGTTGTTGGTGGATACATTTTCCATTATTTTTGCTAAGGGAGAAAGGAGGGCAATTGGTCTATAGTTTGAGTACTCAATGGAGTTTCCACCTTTATGTAAAGGGATAATATGGGATATTTTCCAGATGTCTGGGATGGTTCCTCTTGGATTGTCCTGTTTATAAGTATAGATACTGGATATGCAATTTCTTTGGCAGCTTTTTGGAGAAAAAGTGAGGGGAGCTTGTCAGCAGAAGGGGTACATGGCTTCAGTTTGTGGATAAGTCTAGAGATGAAAGATGTAGAAACAGGTTGTATTTTAAAGTTATTTGAAGGGTGTGTTTGGTTTATAGGTGGGCTGGAGTTATTAGTGCTAAGTTGTTTAGCTAGTGATAGAATTGTGTCTGTAAAAAAAGAGTTGAAAGCATTTGCAGTGAGGTGGGGAGTATCTGGGTCGGCATTGAGAGGGGTGGGAGTTTTGGATGTTCCTGGGGAGAGGAGTCTATTTATAGATGACCAAAACTGTTTGGGGTTGTTATGGTGAGTTTGTTGAAGTTTGCAGTAGTAGGTTTTTTTGTCAGTAATTATTGCTTTTTTTGTCGAGTTCCTAAGTTGGCGGAAATGAAGAAGGTCAAGGGAATTTATATGGTTTCTCCATTTAGCCCAGACTTTATTTCTGGAGAGAATTAGCTTTTTAGTTTCTTTAGAGAGCCATGGGGCAATATTGGGTTTCATTCTGATGGTGCGTTCAGGAGCATGTTTGTTGAGAATGGATAAAAAAGTGGTGTTAAAGTATGATACTGCATTTTCAAGGGGAAGAGATTTCAGGGGGCACCAGTTGCATTTGCTGAGTTCATTTATGTACATTTATTATTTATCATTTATTTATTTATGTAGTTATGTACAGCTTCCTGCAAAGTCTTCCTGTCTAAAGGATCAGGAGAAGCTAGTGTTTTTTGTTAATCTTCTAAGAGATAATCCTGATATTGGAACATATGAAAAAGGCAATTTAAAGCTCTCATAGATAAAGTAGTGGAAGTGTAAACCTTTTTACCCCATCTCTCTAATGACCTTGCTTCCCTGTTGGAGGGCAAAGGATTTTTTGAGGTGGAGGCTGAAACTCCTTTAGGCCCCTGTGAAATAGTTTCCACATCAACAGTATGGGCCCTGAATAAATGGGAATGAGTTTCTTGGACCCTGTAATACCTGTCTGGCTTGGCTGGTGCAGGAGGGAGAGTATCAGGGGTAGCACTAGAATCAGAATACAAATCATCCAGAATGTCAAGTACAGGAGGAATAGCTAAGGGCCTGTGCTGAGGCTTCTTAAGGAAAGTCCTAAGGCGTTTCCTGGAATCAGAATATTCCTGGCCCTGCCACTTGAAATATTCCCTCATGGTGTGCAGAACTTCCCCAAAGGAAATATCCTCAGGAGGGGAGGCCGAAGGTATGGAATCTTCTGCATCAGAGTCCTCATAGGTCTGGAAGAGCTCTT
This sequence comes from Protopterus annectens, assembly GCF_019279795.1. Classification (NCBI taxonomy): domain Eukaryota; kingdom Metazoa; phylum Chordata; order Ceratodontiformes; family Protopteridae; genus Protopterus; species Protopterus annectens. The sequence continues at coordinate 1,486,709,285 of NC_056725.1, read as the reverse complement.
CCTGGCTATCAGAGTGGACAGAGCCCTCAGAGTCTTCATCTGAAGGAGTAGGGTCAGAGGGATCAACCCGGGGCCTTTTATCAGGAGGAGGCTGGGATGCTCTCTCAGGAAGGGTCTGCGAACCTCTAATCATGGAAATTAAATCAGCAGCCATGGACATAATTTGTGTCTCCGGAGTCGGCTGAGGTAAGGCTCTAGGAGTAATATGCTTTGTTTTGCTGGCTGCCTTAGCCCTAGTGTAGGCCTTAATAGACATGGCCATAGGGGGCCTGGCAGCTCCACGTGCTGGAGTGACCTTGTCTTCAGCAATGGTCTCGGGCATTTCCTCGGTTTCGGTATCCGGAGGAAAATCTATAACTGGCGTCGGAGTAATGTCTGGAATCGGAGTCGTCGGTAATGCGGTGTCTTCGGTTCGGAGCGGTGGAGAGACCGTCTCAGAGGGAACCGGAGCACTCACGCTAGGTTTTGGCGTGGAGTCGGTAGTAGACACGGGTCGAGGATGTTGGTCCCGGTCTTTTCGCTTTTTGGGAGTTTGCGATGTCGGAAGATCCGACGGCATGGTATAAGCAAATTTATCGCCGAAAAAGTCTTCAGCGAACTGCACCCAGCGCCTGAGAGTGCGCTTGTTGAAGCGAGCACAGGCTACACAGGCCGAGACGTCGTGGTCTGGGCCCAGGCAAGGGAGGCAGTAAGAGTGGAAATCCTTATGAGGTATTTGTTTACCACAAAAAAGACAATTGTTAACTTTTTCAGTAATTTCTGACATCGGCTGAGGCAAGAAAAGGTCCCCAACGGGGTACTTAGCTTTTTTGATGACTTCGGTATCGTAGAATACAGGAGCTGACCGACCAGCACTTGCGAACTGCTTCTGCTTTGGGCACCGCATGGCAAGAAAGACTGGGGAAAATGGCGTCGGCTGATGCTTATGTACTCCAGCCGCTCTGACGTCGGAGAGAAATGCGACATCAGCCGACGTCGGACCCAGACTTTGGAATCCGGCCGACCGAGGGCTGCCTGAGGCAGGACAACCCACATGTTATGACTGCAGTTGCATTCTTGAAGGACATCCACTGCAGTCTTCCATTCATGTGGCACAAAGCCTGTTTTAAGACTATAGTTAAATAATGACTCCAGGGATCCTGATAACTCATATTTTAGACTATTCAGGAAGGATCCTGGGATGTTACTGGGCACCACTGAGGCCATGTTTTTGGCTTTAGTGAGTGCAGCCAGTACATGCTCTTTAGTTATAGCTGATGTAGTTATGTTTGAGGGTATTTTTGAGGGAATGGTTGGGCCTGAGAGGGGGATAAAGCTGGAAATGAATTTCTCTGGTAACTGGTTTGCAATATCACCAGGCTCAGTGAATGTGGCACCATTAATCACCAGTTCAGTGCACTGTTGTGTGCTGCCCTCGAGTTTTCCGACATAGCTGTAGAAGGCCTTAAGACTATCTTTCACCTGGAAGGTTATCATAACTTCAATGTTGGCTTTATTTGACCTAATTAGCCCTCTTAGTGGCCTATTTACTTTGATGACAGAGTTTCTATCTTTATGGAAATGACCCTTCCTGATTTTTGCCATAATTTTTTTCCCATTTGTTGTATATCCTGTTTAATTTGGGATGCCACAAGGGTGGCTTACTTGTAGTAGGTACAGCAGACTCTATGCAGCCACTGACATGGTCGTACGGAGTTCCTCAGAGCAAGTCAGCATAGGCTGCTGTATTCTCTGGGTTTGGAGGGGCACTGAATTTTGACAACCTATCACTTAATAGAAGGTAATTTGTGTTGGAATAATTCCTAATTGTTAATGGTTTTAACGGGATTATGGAGTTGATTTTGATTTTGAAGGAGACAGCTTCACGGTCAGGCCTTACCAGGGAGGATGAGACACTGGGGGGGGGGGGGTGCACATTCTCCCATATTTTTAAATATGAGGTCCAGTAGTGGGTGTATTCAACATTTGGTCAAGGGTTTTTGTATTTACAAAGTCCAGGAATCTCTATGTCTGTAGATATGAGGCTGTGTAGGATTCCCAGTCTACAGAGGGGTAATAAAGTCTCCCATGAATAGGGTGTTAGGTTACATGGTAAGTGTCTCCAGTAGATCCAAGTATGCACTGTGAGCTTTTTGGGACATGGCAGGTGTATAGGTGAGTAGGCTATGGTACAGGATTTTGTCTATGGTGATCTGTATTTGGTGGAACTCCAGCACTTTAACCTGTTTGACCACCCTGGAGGTATGCTTGTTATTGATGTATATTGGGACACCTCCTCCATTAGCCATTTTCTGCGCAGTTACTGGTCAAAAAGGGTGGAAGGCACTGAAACCTTGCACTGCCAGGGTACCCTCTGCCACATTAAATCACATTTCAGTAATTGCACAGATGTCTACATTCTTGAATGTGAGGTGGGCTTGGAGGGAGTGCAGTTTTTTGTTCAAGCTACTGGCATTGAGCACTAACACCTTGAGGTTTAGTTGAGGGGATTTTGCTATGTTGGCAGATTTGTCAATTTGACATTGCCTAAAAAAGGCACTATGGTAGTGGATAAAATTTTAGCCAGTATTCGAAAGCCTAGAGGGGAGAGGTGCAGACCATCCTTGACAAAGAAACATGGTCTGTTAACCACGTCTTCAAAGATGACAAATATGGGATCCCCTTAGCATGACAGCAGAAAGACAGCCTATTGCTGAAATCAATCATTTTTGTTCATATTGTGGCATCATCCTTGGTGATGGTAATATGCTGCTCAATGCTAGTCTCAGACCAGTATGAGGCACATAGTCTGAAAGCTCCATAATTTCACTCTTCATATAGTCCAGGAAGGTACATCTCAGGTCTCAGGTCATTTACACCTACACGGACTATGATGAAATCATACTGGTACCTGTGGCAAAATGACTTGAGTGCATGCATGATTTGGTGGATTCTGGCTCTAGATAAGCGACTAACAGTTATCTTCACCTTGTACGGCCTGGTTAGAAGGGCATCACAATGTCTTACAATGGAGTCCCCTATGATGAGAGTACTGGGAAGTATATTTGCTTGCCTTATGGGCTTAGTGTTTGGGGCTCCATTGAGAGTGACAGCATGTGTGGTGTTAGGTGTTGTTTTTTTTTTTGAGTGCTTTTGGGCTTACTGAGGCATAGCTTTGACAACAAGTGATCTAGGTGATCTTTGTTGTTTTAAGTCAGTTTACCTCTATCTGCCTACTGTGTGACTCTAAATGAGTAACTTAACCAGACAGTGTTCCTCTTGGGGAGAGGTACAATTTGCTACTATGTGACTCTGAATAACTTTTTTTTTTCAATAATATGAATTATGAAACTCTACTGGTTGAAATTGAGTAGCTTACTGGAAAGCACAGGATCTCTGATGACCCCAGTAAATGCTCATCCTCTGGAAAACTGATGTTCCCTCATCTTACTATATGCAGCACAAGGGACTAATGTGGGATACACATTTACTGGAAATAGCACAGTTTACTAATGTTGGACACACAGACACACACGCACATACACGCACACACACGCGCACACACACACACACACACTCTGTTAATGAAGTAACACTGAACTTCTATTGTCACGTGAGGCTGTCAATGAGTGTATTTACTGTACCTGCTCTCTTTTACTCTGTCTCCAGGCTGCTGAGATATTCAGTGTGCCCCACAGTGAAAATTGAACTCCCATTCTACAATTAAAAAAAAAGCGTAATTACTCTGTCCCCAGGCTTCTCCTGCTCAACTGTTTGACCGAGTTCACTGTGTTCCCAGGCTGCAGAAATATTCAATGCATTCCAGAATGAACACTGAGCTTCCATTCTACTGTTCACAAATAAAAAAAAAATGAAATAAGTTGCATTTACTCTACTTAGCTCCGGGAAGTCTTCTCTCATTGGCTCTTCCTTTAAGTTAATGAGAGTAAACTTCATGGAGCATTTGCTCATCAAGACAAGAACAGTTGAATGGTAATGGGGGAGATGTTAAACTTTTTTCAGTTTAACATTTATGGGGCCCCGCAGCCAGCACCAGGCCTTCTGCAGCTACATAGATCAAACTGGGCTGGATTCATGTGTGTGTGTGTGTGTGTGTGTGTGTGTGTGTGTGTGTGTGTGTGTGTGTGTGTAGTTATGTAAGCATATACACCTGCATTTCCGAGTAAACCTCCATAGGCAAGTAAAGGTACTGCCAGCTTTTGGGTGCCCATTGTATGTTCCAGATCCAATAATCCATAAACAGTGAGAATTTGGGTGTCCATTGTATGTTCCAGATCTAATAATCCATAAACAGTGAGAAATTAAGTGTGACTGGGGAAGTATATGTTGTTGTTGCTGTGTCTTTTGGCTTTTCCCGGTTAGGGGTCGCCACAGCAGAACTCTGGTCCACTAATGGTTGGCAGTAGATTTTTACGTGCCGAGTTGCTGGCCCTGATGCACAACCTTCAACAAAGGTACACCCATTCACACATGTCTCCACACAGAAGATGCTCTAGCTGAGAATTAAATAGGACAGTGTCTTACTGTGAGGCGACAATGCTACCGCAGCACCACCACCGCAGTTGGGGAAGTATATACAAGTTCAAAATGTCTCTGCCTTGGAGAACTCCCTCCTTACATATGATACATTAATCTCAAACTTGGTACATACTAGTAGCAGAGTTAATGTCGTAGCCTCAAACACTGGAATGTACATGAGGGCTTGCAAAAAAAAAAGCTTCTAGTATGTAACAGACTGTTACAAGTTACTGCTGCAACTGTAAAACTACATTTAATTTTTTTGTAGATTCAGGACTCATATTGTAGAGTCTCCAAATTCCAAAAGGATGCCCCCAACTTTTTTATATAAATATATATTAACTAGAGTAAAGCACCACGTGCTTGCTTAATACATTGTAATTCCACCAGTGCTAAATGTAACATTACACATCATAGTACACAGAAGAAGTGCCAGCACACTCTTCTCAGTATACCTCCTTTCAATTTGTGCAAGCTGCAATTTTCAGTTACAGGGTAGACAGACTGCTACACTGTGTGCTAGCCTTGCAGATGGAATATATGTCCCCAGATAATGGCAGGGCAATGAATCCTTCTAAAATGAAGCAAATTGATTGAACAATATTAACAAAACATATGTTTGTCACTGGGATAAAACAGTTAAAGTAATCAGTACTTTTACCTTCCAAAAGAAGAGAAAAACAAAACAAGAATAATTAGACACAGAGGCCTTGGAAGAATTGTAAACCTAGAAAGGGATTGTAAAGGTTTGTCATTTGTTCTTTACAGGAACACAATGACTTACAGAAACTACATATTACTATGTTACTAAACTAAAGTTCTGCGCCAAAGATGAGAATTTAGTGAGTACATGACACTAATACAAAACAGAGTAGTTTGTGACAGCAGAAATGATAATGAAAGGGCAAGCTACTAAGGGAAGCAGATCTGACCTCAGTCAGATCAGGGATATATGCAGAATGAATGAAACTACAAGTACACAGTTAAAGGAGTGCACTGAGAAAATGAAAGCAAAATACAATGCGAGTCAAACATGTGAAAATTAAAAAAATGTCAGAATGTGCTGCAACACTAAAGGCAATGAGACGGATAGTCCAGATGTGCACAGGAAATATTTAGATCTCAGACTTAAGCCTCATGTAAATGTACTATAAGCACGTTAGGAAGACATCATGCATTTAATCAATTTTGAAGAAGCTGTGGAAGGAAAAATTGTTTGATAAAGACATGCAAAAGGAAACACGAGTACTTTAAAAAGAAAAGGCATACCGTTGAACAGAAATATGAAAACAGACTGTTTACTGGAGCTACCAAAAATGAAGAATTGATACAGAAAAGTCTAGAAATACATAAAAAGCAGTGAGACAAAAGTGCAAGTCAGATTGTTAGTAAGAAGTACTGAGCATTAACAATGATACATATGGATTAAAAGTAGACAAAAGTGCAGAGTGTAATATGTTTGCATAACCTGAATAAGCACAAATGGTCAAAAATAGAATTTCTAAAAAAAAAATAAATACATTTGGTTTTATAGGGGGTAGTCCCCTCCCCCTGCATCCCCCATACTCCCTGCTAATTTTATATACCAATGCTGAGATTGCATTACAGTGAAGAAAGAGTAAATTCCCAGATCTCTGCTGTACTGCAATCTCATACAGACAAAAAGCTGGCATATGTGAAAAGTTGATCTTCTATCACACATATCACAGTTTTTCATGTTTGACCAATGAAACATTCAACCGAAAATAACTATTCCATCTGCAGATACTTTTGAAGAACTGGAGACAGAAGCACAGAAAAGAAAACTGTGTGCACTTGATCAAAATATTCAGAGCTCTAAGCAGACTCACAGGATTAAAAGTTACTAATGTGTGAATACAAAAATAAGAAGTACAGAAACCTGCTTTAGATCAAAGTAATTAAAGATGTAAATTCGGTTAATATTATAGGTGATTTAGCTTGGGAGAAGTTAAGCATGGTAAAATGAACTTCTATTGTGAAAGCAAAGACAGAATGTGCTTCTAAAAACACATACAGGATGCATTCACAATCAAAGAGACATTCTAAATACTACCAAGGACAACACCAATGGCATTCTTCATAACTATGCAGATTTTTTTTTACAGACTAATGAAGTCTGCCACAAGCATATCATATATAAATAATGTTCCTTCTATGCTAATGATGCATATTCCCACAAAATATGATTATCTCTCTGATGTAGAACATAGATGGAATAAAAGGAAATTAAAACCTTAGAAGTCATTAAGAAGTAAATACATAACTGCTAAATAGTATAGTCAGTGATATAAAGTAAGACAAGATCTGCATTTATACTGATCAACATCTGAATAAAATAGTTAACAGACAGTAGAACCAACTGCTAACTTAAAGTAATATATGTAAATCTGGAATTGTGGCAGAAAGCAAGAGATTTAAATTATGTACCTCTAATATCACTTTAGGAAGGTACAAATTTCTTAGACTAACATTACCAGTAACTAAATCTTCAAATGTGTTATATATACAATAGATGACATGACCTATTAATTTGGCGTCAGATACTAGAAGAATTTAACAGATGATTGATATAGATGATAAAAAATTAAGACAGCATGATTTTAAGTTAAATATGAGCAAATTTAAACTAAAGGCCAAATTCTTTAATGCCTGTACACTATCTTTATTCAAGAACATTTTTTGTGCTTTCTTGTCAAGCAGAAAGATTACACTAAGTGTACATATAGTTTTCACTTTGTGGTAACCTTTATGAATCCCCTAACATTTAAGGCTGCATGAAAATCAGTAGACAGAAGAAAATATAAGCTATGCTTGTGTTTCTGTTCACTGAAAACAGTGCACACTTAGTGTAGGCATTAATGAATCAAGGGTAAGACTTGCAAGTCTAAGATACAGGGACATATTTTAACATCAGAGCTGATGCAACAGATGTCAGTGCAATTCTTCAATCCCCATATCTAGAACACAAGTAGGCATTACATATTTTTTGAGTTATGCAGCATCTTGTTCGGTCTGTAGCTAAGATGCTTGAGATAACTATGCTTGTAAGAAATTGTTAGAGAAAATATTGCTTGGGGTGAGGATCATAACAAGAAAAGGCATATGAAATGTAAAAAAAACTAGTTACAGAAGTATCAGTGTTAACATGCTAGTTGTTTGTCAAGTAGATACTATTCAGTATGGCAGATAAGGTATAGTTGAGGAGAAACAGAAAGACCAGTTCCCTATGCGTCAAAAATATTCATGGGTGCACAAAAAAATACTTGTTCAGTTACAAAAAGAACTCTTAGCAATACTGTACAGATGTGAAGATTTTCACATATGTCTATGGTAAAGACATTTAGGATGTAACAGACAATAAACACTCAGGAAAAAAAATATTCAAAAATGTCTTTGCACAAGACATCCCAAAGACTGGATACAATGTTACTTAAGCAATAGAAATATGATCTGGCAGTGAAATGTAGAACAGATGATGAACTACATGTAGCACATAAGTTGAGTAGAGCATGTTAAACTGAGCAGCAGAAGGAAGTGCTAGAAGAAGATCTTCAGGCTCAAAGAATTCCAGAGATATAGTAGCACTGACTTAGAAATACATCTACTAAAATGTTTCACTGAGAGGTTGGCCAGAGTAAAAAGCATCAGTAAGGAAAGAAATTCATTCTTATTTTTCATTTCAAGAAAGAAATAAGTTGTGCCCAAGGCTTTGTATTCAAAGTTGTCAAAATAATAATTCCCAGTCCATTGAGAAGAAAACGATTGAGGGGACACAAAATTCATATCTTGGAACAAGAAGTACAAAAGGAGCGATCAATAGCATATCCTGTTTAGGAATGCTGACAAAAGAGAACAAGTAGTGCAGAGTTGTGCCATTTGCAATTCACATCATAACAACAATTCAGATAATTTATAGTAAAACCAACAATGACACATCTGTGAATTTGGGTGGACACATTTCTTCAAGTTTAAGGAAGGTCTGCACCTTATATTAGCACATTTTTATTATTATTATTACTCCAAGTTCCCTGGAATAATCAAATTGACAAGGCACAATAAGTTCAAGTATGATTAATACATTAAATATTATGTGGTACCTGATGCTGGCATATCTAATAAAAGTCTGTAATACAAGTCAATAATTTGGAAGATTTCTGTATGAGTGGGAATTTTATACATATAATATCTAGTCCATGCATTTATAATCTAGTGGACATGGAGAGAGAACTATGAAAGAGCAGTAGAAAAAGTATGACTGTCATTACACAGTTTTGGGACATAGTAATACACCATGATAGGGGCTCTGTCTCTGTCCAGCTCAGATGGTAATCAGTAAGGCAGAAAAGTAAATTACCAATGCCAGCAACATTGCTGAGCCTAAAATTTAACACAAAGTAAAGCAAATGCTGGAAAAATTGCCAGAGATGATTATACCAGATACTGTAAATGGCTACCAGAATTTTAAGCTGGAAACAGTAAGAATACAAAATGTACAGGAAATCTTGCTGCCTTTAGCTGAACTAGCTGGTAAAGTAGCCAAACCAAGATGCTATGCAATTTTTGGGAAGATGGAAAACGAGAACCTCTTTCACCTCTGAAGGACAAAATGCTGAAGTGCAGAAAAGAACAATCAGAACTGTCATAACCAGTTTTGTTATAGGAAGACAGAGACTGTGAGAACTGAACTAACAAAAACTTGCAGAAAGAGGCTTCTCTTGTTATGTATTCAAAAAGCTGTAAAGCAACAAGAACTGCTCTAAAGGATAATCAGATACCAGAGAGATAAGCCCTATTAAATATTCAAGATTTATAGAACATTGAAGAAACCAAACAGATATATGGGCAATTCAAAAGCTGATCATAATACCAAAGATAGAAAAGTTGCATTTACCAAGAATGGTTACTTTGACTTCAAAAAATAATCTTAATTGATATAAAATCCTATGATGTGGTTAGTGTGAAGCTGAAAATATTTTTAAATGATCAGTGTAAATAATGTATGATTATACACAGAATGCATATAAAAAGTACAGTTGTGTACACTTACCACTGTTGCAGTCATCACATTTGGGTTATCTGCCTGCAGGTAGCCCTCAGCCGGCCTGAATACCAGAGTCTTCGGATTTCTGCATCGGATGCTGTCGCTTCTTCCTTGACGTCAGGTCGTCAGGGGTATAAAACATGAAGTCGATGCCATTACATCAGTTTTTCTTGCCCCAGATGTCAGGTGCCCTCATAATAGGAAGCAATTATATGGTATGGCACACCCCCATCAAAAAGCAAATACACAAGAAAAAATAAATATACCAACAAGAAGGAAAGGTAGAGCCAAGAGAAGTCAGGGGGCTGGAGGGAGGGTAACCAGGACTGCAACAGTGAATACACTTGAACATCTACATTTATGGTAAGTGTACACAACTGTACTATGTTCTTCATGTTTCACTGTTGTAGTCATCACATTTGGGTTGATTCCCAAAGCTAAGGAAGGGAGGAGGAAGTTAAATAGCATTAGGGCCAGCTATTAAGCCCTGCAAGACTGTAGTGGCAAATCCAGCTCTGGATTTAGAAAAGATAGGCATGTGGTAATGCTGGTGAAGGTATGTACAGAGCTCCAGGTAGCAGCTTCTAGGATGTCCTTGGTAGGGACTCCTCTGAGAAATGCTGCAGAGGTAGATGCAGCCCTGATGGAATGTGATCTTATCCACTGTGGGGTTGGTTTTCCATGGTGCTTGTAGTAGAAATGAATGCAATGGGCTATCCATCTGGAAATGGTTTGTTTTGAAATGGCCTTCCCCTCTGCCCCTGCAGCAAAGCCAATTAGAAGCTGTTCAGATTTTCTAAGAGGCTTAGTCCTGTCCAAATAGAATCTAAGTTGTCTGTGCACGTCCAGAGAGTGCAGTATTCGTTCCCCTTTGTTTTGTGGATTAGAGAAAAAAAGTAGGCAAATGAATGGACTGATTTAGGGCCACACTTGACACCACCTTGGGCATAAAGGAAGGATTAGTCCTAAGGGAAACCCTGTCCGCATGGAAGATAATGAAGGTTTCCACTGCCATGAGGGCCTGTAATTCAGACACTCTTCTTGCTGAAGTGATGGCTAGAAGGAAGGCTGTTTTCCAAGAAAGGAATTTCAACTCTGCTGTTGCAGCTGGCTCAAAGGGGGAAAAAGTGAGCTTTTACAATACAAAGTTAAGGTCCCAGGCTGGAGTGGGAGCTCTCCTGGGGGGGGGGGTCTTAAAATTTTGGCCCCTCTAAGGAATTGTTTTAGCAAGGGGTGAGAGAAGAGGGGTGGCTCAGTATTGTAATGTGCTGAAATGGCAGAGGCATGAAATTTAACTGACGAGAAGGATAGCCCCTTGTGGAGCATTTCTGTTAAGTACTGTAAAATATGAGGTAAGCTGGGCACCATTGTGCCCATCTCCTGAGCATGGCTCCAGGAACAGTATCTTTTCCACTTTTCAGCATAAGATTTTCTAGTACTAGAACTCCTTGCCTCCAGAATGACATCCAGTACCTGCTTACTGAGGGATGCTAGAGGAGAGCTCAAGAAATTAGCCAGGCTGCAAGGTTCAGGGTTTGAAGCTGAGGATGCAGAATCTGGCCCATCTGCTGGGACAGCAGGGAAGGGGTCTGAGGCAGGTGCCATGGTTGTAGCAGTGTCATACTGTGCAAGAGGGGGTACCACTGCTGGTGTTGCCAGTCTGGTGCAATCAGTATTGTCCTTGGCTTGTCCTGTTTGATCTTTAGTAGAACCTTTGAGAGGAGAGGCAGAGGGGGAAAGGCATAAACCAAGAGGCTTTCCCAGGTAAAGGACAGGGCATCCACTTTCCAAGCTTGACTGTGGGGAGTTCTTGTACAGAATTTGTTCAATTGGTAGTTCTGAGGGGAGGCAAACAGGTCTACCTCTGGAGTCCCCCATTTCTTCCCCAAGAGGTTGAATATTTTGGGTTCTAGTTTCCATTCGTGTGGGTCCTTGAGATTTCTACTTAAGTCGTCTGCCAGTGAAATTAGTTTGCCTGGCAGGAATTGTGCTTGTAGGTGTACTTGGTAGCTCAAGGCTGTGATCCACAGAGCCATGGTTAGTCTGCAGAGAGGGTACTAGTGTGTTCCCCCCTGCTTGTTTATGTATGACATAACTGTTGTCTGTCTTTACCAATAGTTGTCCTGGAAGAATACTGTCTTTGAAGGCTGTCAGAGCATTCTGTACAGCTTACATTTCTTTTTTATTGATATGCAGGTGCATCTGTTTCAGGTTCCATTTTCCCTGAATGCACTGCCCTGCCATGTGAGCTCCCCATACATAGTCTGATGCATCTGTTGTTAGGGTATGGGCGGCAGGGGGTAGAGTGAATGGGTGTCCCTTGTTGTGGTAGCACTGCAGGCCTCTGCCCATCAAAGGAACTCTGTCTTCATACAAGGAATGATAGAAATCATTGTTTCCGGGTCCTGAGAATGTTGACACCATAGGCTTTTTAGATACCATTGGAGTTTCCTCATATGCAGTCTTGCATATGGAATTAGTAAAATGCAAGAGGCCATGAACTCCAGAGCTTGCAGTATTTTCCTTGCAGGTAGCTGGGGTTTTGTGGCCAATAGTTTGAAGTAGATTGTCAAATAGACTTATTTCTCCGGAGTGAGGAATGCCATCTGGGAAGTTGTGTTCAAGCTTGCTCCCAGGAATACAATCTGTTGGCAGGGTACTAGGTGAGATTTCTTTTCGTTGATGGTGTACTCCAGTGAGGTTAGAAGTTTCTTTACAAATACCAAGTGTTGTAATAGCAAGTCCTAGCTTTCTGCCTGAATCAGACAATCATCCAAGTATGGGTAAATTTGAATATTTCTCTGCCTGTGAAATGCAATGGCTGGAGCTAGACACTTTGTGAACACCCTAGGTGCAGTAGATAACCCAAAGGGAAGTGTAGAGAACTGAAAGTGCATGGAGCCCGACCTTAAATGTAGGTATTGTCTGCAGGATCCTCTTACTGGGATGTGCAGGTAAGCTTCCTTTAAGTCTAGGGTTGCCAGCCAGGCATCCTTGGCTACCATAGGAAGAAGATGTTGAAGAGTTAGCATTTTGAATTTTGGAACCACCAGAAAGGTGTTGATAATAGAGAGGTCCAGGATAGGATGCCAGGAGTTGTCTTTTCTGGGTATCAGAAAAAGTCTTGAATAAAAACCTTGTCCCCTTTGTTCTGCGGGAACGGGTTGAATAGCCCTGATACTGAGAAGAGAGAGAACCTGCTGTTGGGCCTCTGCCCATTGATTTGGGGGTAGGTCTGGCCAACCATTTGGGGTTGGTATTGTGTAGAAGTGGAATCTGTATCCTTGGGAAACTATATTCAAAACCCATTTGTCCTGGGTAATAAGTTCCCAGTTTTTTGCATGCAGGATGAGCTTTCCTTCTAAGGGAGCAGGCAGCTGAGCAGGGCTTGGAAGGGTTAAGGCTAAGTCATTGTGCCATGTTTCCGTACGGGGGGGTGGCTTACTACTCCCTGCTTTGGAAGTGGGATCTCCCCACTGCTTAGATCTATGCATAGCCTGAGACTGTAGCCTAGGTGGTCTGCTGTTCCTGGGTTTGGACTGAGAAGGCCTGGAAGTGACTGGAAAGGACCAGTTCTTTGAAGGCAAATGCCTACTTTATCTGGGAGGCTGTATTTGTAGGAAATATTTAACAGTTTGCATAGATTCAGCTTTTTCCTGCATCCTTTTGAGGACTTCTTCTGCTTTGTTGCCAAAAAGGCAGTCTTGGTTTAAGGGAGCATCCAGTAATTTAGCTTTATCATGATCTGGCAAGTTTTGCTCCTTAAGCCAAACATGCCTTCTAAGTACAGACCCAGTGACAGCAGCCCTGCAAGATGCTTCTAAAGCGTGAAAAACACATTGCAAAGTATGTTTACCAACTTGTTCTGCAGAATGCATTAAATCTTGCAATTTTTTGTGTTCAGCACAGTTAGGAATCAACATAATTTTCTGTTTAAGGAGTCCCATAATATGCTGCTGATGCTTTTACATATGAAACTGGCAATTTAAATCCCTAATGGCCAAAGTAGCAGAAGTGTATACTTTCTTACCCCATCTGTCTAAGGCTCTAGAATCTCTATCAGAAGGGGTAGGATTTTTGGCAGCAGTAGCCTTAATGCCTTTTGGTCCTAGGGAAATGGTCTCTGGATCTGCAGAAGGATTCTTGAAGAGGAATTTGTGAGTCAGGTACTCTGTAATACCTGTCAGGTTTTCTGGGAGCTGGAGGCAAAGTGTCTGGGGTAAGGCTAGATTCCAAGAACGCATCATCTACAATGTCCAGAACAGGAGGGATAGCTAAAGGCCTGTGTTGAGGCAGGAGTAATAATTCCCCAAGTCTCTTTTTGAATTCACAGTAATCCTGGCTTTCCCAGTGGAAATTCTCCCTAAGAGTATGCAAGGTTTCACCAAAAGAAAAATCTTCTGGAGAGGAAGCAGAGGGAATGGAATCCTCTGCATCAGAATCCTCATAAATAGATAAGGGCAAATCCTGGAAAATAGAAGGAGCAGAAATATCAGATTCCTGATCAGAAGAATCAGAAAGAAAATCAGTTGTAGGTCTCTTAGAGGGGGAAGGCTGGCTTCCCCTAATTAAGGTAATAAGGTCTTCAGCCATTCTAAGCATTTGTTTTTGAGGCATATGGGCCTGAGCCTGTGGTTTGGTCATCGGTTTTCTAGGCGTAGTGCAAGTTTTTTGCCTGAGGAATTCAGAACTTCTGGATGGATACGATGGTGTCAGTTTAATATGAATGTCTGTAGGCCTGGATACACCCTCAGAAGCCAGTGCCTGCACAGCGGCTCCAGACCCATCCAAGGTAGAGACATCCGCAGGTTCCATAGTTGAAGAAGCATCTCGCAGCATACCGGACTCTGAATGGGTCTCAGTAGAGCCCTGTGAATCTGAAGTAGCGGGTATCAGGGGCTGTGAAAGCGACTCACTGAGTACCAGTGGACTGGCGACTAGCTTAACGGAAGCGTCAGTAGTTTTGGACCTATGAGGTCTGTCTCTGTCTTTATCCTTTCGTTTTTACAGAAGATCGGTAGTTGGATGGCTTAACAAAGCCATTTCAGAGTACGTAGATTGAGTACGAAAGTAATTGGCTGCAAAAATGGCCTGACAATGAATAGTTTGGGCGTTGAACAAGGCAAAAAAATGACAGCGAGGGATGTCTTGGTCTGGGCCTAAACAGGAGATGCAGTAAGAATGAAATTCTCTACGAGGTATTTGCTTTCAGCAGGTAAGACAATCGTTAACTTTTACTGACATTGGTTGAAGCAAGAAAAAGGATCCCCAACAGGGTACTTATCTTTTTTGAAGACTTCGGGTCTGAAACTTGAAAATGAAAATTTCAGGAGATGGTTGACCGGCACTTGCGAACTGCTTCTGCTTCAGGCACTGCACAGCAAGAAAAACTGATGTAATGGCATCGGCTGCATGTTTTATACCCCTGACGACCTGACATCAGAGAAGAAGCGACAGCATCCAATGCAGAGATCTGAAGACTCTGGTATTCAGGCCAGCTGAGGGCTACCTGCAGGTACTTAACCCAAATGTGATGACTGCAACAGTGAAACATGAAGAACATTGTATATTTTATAACTAGATATACTGTACATAGTATGTAGGCTGAACATGCTAATGTCTAGCTATAGGAAGTTGCATGTCATATGGTACTCTTTCTAGAAAAAGTATGAGAAAATACCTCATGGAAGCTAGTAATACATCCATAGTGTTTGTGTTGTTTAAGGAGCAATCTGACAAGCATACAGATATTACATGTGCATTACCAATTAATTTGTGAAAATTATCAATCTGTAAGTGTCAGAGGTGAACTAAGAAGTTTTCAGCTACAAAAGGAACTCTTGTAATAGTGTAGAGATGTGAGGAATCCAAAAATATATCTGTGGTAATGTAACTAGCTATAATGTTTTTGAATGTTTTATTAATGTGTAAGGTTGTATTTATGGTTTAATGTGTATCTCTTTAAAATGCATTCAATTTATGATGTCATTAAATTGGGGGGGTATATAGGGAGAAAGCATGGTTTTAATGGTAGATTCTGATGAAGCCCCTGTTTGGGGGGGGAAGAAATGAATTGCCGTTGGTGCAATAATAAAATGTTATTATTTTTTGTGAATAATATGTGGTGCAGCAGTGTTTTTTGTTGATTTTAGTTATAATGTTTAACTAGACAAATCCATCAGGCAAAAGGATTCAAACAGTAAAGCAGAAAATCCTGTTTTTCCACAACAAAGTGTGTTCATATCTGTGCACGTGCACAGACAGACAGACAGAGAAGCAAATACACACACACACACACACACACACACACACACACACACACACACACACACACACACACACACACACACACACACACACACACACACACAGAGCACATAACTTGACAGGCAGTTTGAGGGACTGCCTACAGCATACCTTTGGGATGCAGGAGGAAACCAGACCACAAAGTAAAATCCTACATGGGCACAAGGAGGACATGCAGATTCTACACAGAAGACGATACAGTCAAGGCCTAGACTAGAGAACAATGTACTGTGAGACAGCAATCCTAACAATTATGACAGCCTGATTTAAAAATAAATAAATACATTTCAAATGGTCTTTCCTACTGAATATATGCAGTGGACAAACAACAAAGCATGTACAACAAACATTTATGAAACAGATTTTAGATACAGTTACCAGAATAAGCATGGGCATTTTGAATGCATTACATTATGTAGCTCTGTGCTTTACAGTAGCAATATATCTCCATAGCAGACCTATGAACAAATGTTTTGGACACCTTTGTATGTAGTTGCTTAAATTTCATAATACATGTTGTTACATTCTTGTATTATGGTCATGCACTGTGTTGCTTTATTTTCACTCACCTGATAAATACTGAAAACACTTCATCCTTGTTTTATGATGTTAGTAAGATATGTTGCAGATAACAGCTTAGTTTCATGTTTCTTTACTGAATGCTTAACGATCTACAGATACTGATTTTGCTTTTATTCTTTATGTCTCCATTTCCTGGCCATGGCTGTGAGTGAAAAGGATCCTTGGACCACTTCTCCTACCTAGTTAGCAAATATTAATGAATAAATGAATGAATATGAAGTGAAATGTAACAAAGTACTCTATTTTACCTGGGCATTATTTATGCTTTTTTTTTATTATTTTGCAGAGTCTCTGTCATTTTTCTTCTATAATTTAAATGAGGTGACATTGCTGTTTATAATGTTATGTTTTAATCTATTGCCAGGTATATGGGGAATACATGAATTTTCTGCTTACTGTGTTAACTTAGCTTCAAGGGAGACCAGCTAAACGGCAATATTATATTTCTTTGTATCAGTTTCTGTTCGATTCTCGGCTGGAGTGCCTTCTTTGTGGCATCTGCATGTCCTCCCTGTGGTCGAGTGGCGTTCGAATGACATGCGTGAATGGGTGTTCCTTCACTTAAGGTTGGGCTTTGGGCTGGCAACTCGGCACCATAAAAATCTACTGCCATTCATTAGAGGACCGGAGTTCCTCTGTGGCGACCCCTAACCGGGAAAAGCCGAAAAGACAAACATCAGTTTCTGCTTCTGATCTTTCCATATGAAAATCAGGGTATGGGACACAGGAAAAGTGTGGAGAAGAAGTTATAGAATGAATCTTATGTATATATTTTGGATTTATCTCGTACAGACAATCTATAAAAATAAACTTTAGCTATTAATTGATGTAACTAAGTAAACTACTACATATATATATATATATATATATATATATATATATATATATATGTGTGCACACACACACACACACACACACACACACATATATATATATATATATATATATATATATATATATATATAAATGCATATATAAGGCTACCTTTATTACCCGAAAGACTACTTAGTCAATAAACTTCAAAAAATAAATTAATAAATAGAATCAGCATATAACAAGAGTTAGTAGTTACAGGCATTGTATAAGATGAAACATTGCAGAATGTAATCAAAATGATGTATGTACATGTACATATATATACCTACAGTGGATATAAAAAAGTGTACACACCCCTGTTAAAATGCCAGGTTTTTGTGATATAAAAATGAGACCACAATAAATCATTTGATAACTTTTCCCACCTTTAATGTGACCTATAATCTGTACAATTCAATTGAAAAACAAACAAATCTGTTAGGGGAAAAAATATAAAAAATAAAAAACATACAATAAACTGGTTCATTAGTGTGCACACCATTAAACTAATAGTTTGTTGAAGCACCTTTTGATTTAATTACAGCATTCAGTATTATCACATCATAGGAGGTCACGAAGCTATAGAACCGAAGGTCATTTCAAGCCTAGCCATTTCCTCCCAATGTAATACCATAGATATTCTAGTCAATACCCAGGACTGTGTTTAGTTATGACTGTCCATGTCCAGCAGGGTTGTGAGTGCTATCTCTGGTATGAATTTACGGTGCTCCAGCCACTTGTCCAGTTTCCATTTGAACAGTGTCATAGAGCTGCTCTGCTTCACATGGATTAGCAACCTATTCCAAAGACATGGCAGTTGCTGGGAGTCAATTCTGTCCCTCCAGCATGTCCTATTCAAGTCGCAGGCCATATTTAGGTCCCTGGAACAGGTAGCTCTAGTTTCATTTGATTTACGTATGTGCAGCAAATTTATGAGGCTTGAGTCGGAGATTGCTCTGTAAGTCAGGCATATGTGTCCCCTAAGAAGTCTACATGATACTGAGTGTAGGGATAGGGACTTTAATCAGTCTGTGTAAGGCCTGTGCTAGAGTTTTTTGATCTTCTTTGTTAGAAACCTCTGAGGTCTGTCCAATTGCTGCAGGTACTTTGTACTGTATATGTCAAAAGTGGTGCTATGCTCAATTATGGGCCTGATAAGTGATGGGTTCAGAGGGGTTATAACCTCTTTTGCTCTAGAGGTGATACCTTTGCTAATCAAGTGTGCTATGTAGAAAGCCTTCCTTACTGCAGTGGATACATGGTGGTCAAAGTTAAGGTCACAGTCTACTTCTGATCCCAGATCTCTTACCACTTTGTAGATACATAGGGTATTGCTGTTAATTTGATAGTGTGAAGGGATATTATTTTTACCAAAGGGAAAGATGATGCATTTCTTTGCATTTAGTTTGAGACCGTGACTAAGACAGCAGTCATTGGTTTGTGTAAGACCCTCCTGAACCATACTAACATCATCTGGGGATTCGATAACTGCACCCAGTTTGCAGTCATCCACACAATTGGTCAGCCACAGCCCCTTAGTTTTGGCCTGAACTTCTGAGAAGTATATACCAAACACTAGGGGATCTATCACTGACCCTTGTGTCCTGCCACTGGTGAGAGGTCTGCTGATTGATGCGGAGTCACCCCTTTGATAGTGTGTGACTGGTTTGTGAGCCAGTTGGCAACCCATGCTACAACAAAAGGGTTTACATTCAGTTTGCTATGTTTATCAGTAATGCCTGAGTGTGGGATTGTGTTGAAGACCTTGACCAAGTTGAGATATGCTGTGTGTACTGATTTGCCCTTGTCAATGGCCCTGGTCACCAGGTTTAACAGGTAGGATCTGCCTTTGATGAAGCCAAATTGGATTGGAGCCAGGGTTTGGAGGTTGCTTATGTCTTCATTTATGAAGTCCATGATGATACATTCCATGGCCTTACAGATGAGGTTGGTCAGACTTATGGATCTATAATTCCTTGGGTCTGTTGCTAAGCCACCTTTGTGAAGGAGAATAACTGTTGCTGTTCTTCATTCTGTAGGAACATAGCCTGTGGTTAGCTATGACTGAAAAGATTACTTAATGGTGAAGCTAGTTCATGTTTTAGTTTGTTCAGAAGACAACCTGGGATGCCATCTGGTCCCATAGAGGCTGTGTTTTTTGCCTTAGACAAGGCTTTAATGATCTGCTCTTCAGATATGTAGGGTGGGGAGGGAACTAGAGCAAGGTTTATGATAACTTTGGATGGAATGAGGGAGTGAAATTTTCACCAAATTTGCCCACCAGCAGGTTTGCTATCTCTATGGGATCAGTGTGTGTGACACCATTAGTCATTAGTTCAGCACATGCTTGGGTTCTACCTTTTAGACTGTATACGTAGCTGTAAAAGGCCTTATGGTTATCCTTGGCTACGATTGCTAAGTTTTTCTCAAAGTTAACCTTAGAGGATTTGACATGTTGTCTTATTTGCCTGTTGAGGTTGAGGAGGTTGCTTTTCCATTGTTGAGGCCTTGCCTTAGTTTTCCTAGACAGCAACATTTTGCGTTTGCTGCAATGTTTGTTGATGCTGGATGTCCACCACAGTGGTTTGCTTTTACTTGGGTCTCTGGCTTAGATTGTCTCTGGAACAGCTGAGTCTATATACTTATACAAGTGATTGTACAGGGCTTTAGTGTAAGCCTTGGTGTAGTTACCACTTCCAGCTGTGGGTGGGGATTGGAATGCATTTATACCTTCCCCTAGGAGGGTACAGTTTGTTTGGTGACATTTTTTAGTCTGACATTACCCTTTGTGAGTTCTAGAGTTAATGTCAGTTCAAAGGCAACTGATTTGTTGTCAGATTTAACTAATGAGGGTCTGACAGCTGCAATGGTGCATCTACTTGTCATGTTAGTGAGGACCAGATCTAGTATGTTTGTTTCTCTTGTTGGGGTTTGAATATTTTTTTCCAGGGCATTTGAGTTAACAAAGTCAAGGAACTTTTGCACTGTGGAGTTAGGGCTAGAGTACGTTTCCCAGTTGATGGTGGGATAATTGAAATCCCCCATGACCAGAGTGTTTGTCAATATTTGGATTGACTCCAGTTTAGTCAAGTAGGCCTCGTGTATATCTTGATTCATGGAGGGGGATCTATAACTAGCTATGTCTTGAATGTGGGTCTTACCCATAGTAATCTCAACTTGGAGTAACTCTATAGAGTTGTCCTGTCTAACTAATCAGTAGGTGAATTTATCTCTAATATAGATAGAAACACCAGTTTGGGTTTGTGAAGGGCCAATCTTGTCTCCTGAACCTGATTGACTTCTTTGAATCAGTCTCCAGAGCCATGGACAAGGGTAAGGTGGTCCACACAGCCTATCTAGACCTTGCCAAGGCCTTTGACACCCTCCCCCACTCTGAAATCATAGATAAACTTACTAAGTTGGGCATTAATCCCTATGTCACCCAATGGGTTGCTAAATGGCTTACTGATAGTACCCACACTGTAAAAGTAGCTGACTCCAAATCCAGCTCCAGACAAGTGACAAGTGGAGTACCTCAGGGTTCAGTCCTGGGGCCGCTCTTGTTTGGCATCTACTTCTCTGAAGTACAGGTCAACACTAAGGGACTCTGGCTAACAAAGTTTGCAGATGACTGCAAACTGGGAGCCATTATTGAATCCCAAATGATGTGGATACTCTACAAAGGGCCTTACAGAAACAGATGCTTGGTGCCAGAGCCATGGGCTCAAGCTCAATGCCAAGAAATGTATTGTTATCCCTTTGGAAAAAACATGTATCCATGAATTACCATATAGGTGGCAGTACACTAAACACAGAAAGTGTGATAAGAGACTTAGGGACACAGGTGGACAGTGGTCTCACCTTCGATAACCACATCGCCACAACAGTCAGGAAATCCTTCTATGTGGCACACCTCATCACGAAGGCTTTTCATCCAGAAAAAGGAGGTCATTGTCCCACTGTACTCATCCCTCATTAGACCCATTATAGAATACAATGCCCCATTTGGTATGTACCTCTCAAGACATCTGCAACAACTGGAAAGGCCTCAGAAATACCTCACTAAAGAATCACAGGCCTAAAGCAGATGCCCTATGCTGACCGCCTTAAAAAACTCCAGCTATACTCTGTCACATATCGTCTACTCAGAGGCGATCTCTGCTTAACATACAAGGCCATGTCAAACCCAGAGCTGTTGGACATGCTACACTTAAAGAAATCCCAATCCCTCAGAGCTACACGCTCCAGGGATCTAAACCTTGTCATCACAATAAACAAAACATGCTGGAGGGATAGGTTCCTGACCCAGAGACTCCCCAGACTCTGGAATAGATTGCCCATACATGTAAAGCAGAGTGCCTCTTTGGACCTCTTCAAGAGGAACCTTGACGATTGGATGGGAGAAAGGAAATTCACCCCAGGGATCACGTCAGTCACCCTGCTAGACAGAGGTCCAGGAAAGTAAATAATGTGGAAGAAATAGCCAGGGAATTGTTATGGCTAGGCTTGTATAGGCCCTAGGGCTGATAGCCTAGTACCAACCTATGAACCTATGAACTTATGAACCACCTCCTTTGGTTCTCACATGTTCGTTTTGTGGTCTGAAGATGTGGAAAGCATTGTAGCCTTGCAAGGCCAAGGTACTCTCTGAGGCCTTGAACCAGATTTCTGTGACTGCACAGACATCTACATCCTCCAGTGATTGGATTGCTTCCAGGATGTGCAGTTTTTGGTTTAAGCTACTAGCATTTAGCAGCATAACCCTTATTTTATTATGCTTGGCAATTTTCACATTGGCAGTTTTGTTTTTGAGACCTTGCCTAAAAAAGGCACTATGAGGAGTCAAAAGCCTTTGCCAGTAGCTGAAAGTCTAGTGGTACCATGTGCAAACCATCTCTGGAAAGCAGCAGGGCTTGTCGACCATGTCATCTCAGGCTGACAGAAACTGGATCCCCTTTGAATGTCACCAAAATCTAAGCTATTTACTGAAATTGATAATTTTTTTTTTTGTTTATACTGTGGCATCATTCTAAGTGAGGGTAATATGCTGCTAAAGGCTAGGGACATACCTGTCTGGGACACATACTCAGAAAACTCAGTCATGTCTCTCTTCATACAGCTCAGTGAGGTATGTCTCAGGTAATTCACTCCAACATAAGCTGTGACAGAGTCATAATGGTAGTTGTTACCGAGAGACCTGAGTGCATGTGTGATCTGACAAATTTTGGCACTGGACAGGCAGCTGACCATGACTTTCTCCTTATCTAACCTGATGAGTGGAACATCTGTGTGTCTCACTATGCAGTCTTCAATGACAAGAACATTTGGTTTATAAGTGTTATGCCTTAAAGGCTTGGTAGATGAGACACTAGTGTTGCTATGTGTCTTGGGTGCTGTGGGAACTGTGTTAGTTGTAGCAGTCTTGTGTTTTGGAGGTCTCTGGTGTTTTGGTAAGTTTTTTTGAGAGAACCTCCTTGTATGTTGATTTATGTGTTGGATGTGTACTAAGAGTAGTGGTACTATTTGTATGAGTAGCGGTGGGTGAGTTGACAACCTCTTCAGTGTTACTGTTTTGAGTACTAGAGAGCAAAGACTTAAGATTATTGATGTAGATACATATCTCAGACCCTGTACTAGAGTGCGTTATTAGTAGAGGATTGTCAGTGTACACGAGAAGTTGCTTCACTGCCTCAGGAGACCCAAGTCAACAAGGCTAGCAGGAGAAACAGAGGAAGCCCAACTGTCTATAACACTAGGTTTGAAGAACTGTTATCACAAAGGGGGTGTTTCAGGAAGGATATAGGAGGTGGTTATTTCTGATGGGGATTTTGGCTGGTGGTTTAATAGGTCAAAGCTCATTAGCAATACTTCATAGACCAGAAATTTACTAAAGATAAGGGCTACACTAATGTACTACAGCTGTATCTAAGGGAAAAATTGTCGAAATTATCTGTCCGGCGATGGCGCACAACTGCACAGTGCTGCGTGATGTGCAAACAAGCATAAACCTGCTCAAACATGGGACTTAAATACCGGAAGCTAAAAACTTAAAAATCTCAAGAGAACCATGGGGGTGCTTATTCCAACTCTAGACCAATCACCCTTCACCAGACAGGTTGTAATCAGCACACTCGTCTCACAAGGGTGCAGAAGGGACCCTTCCAATCAAAGATGGCTTGGAAAATGTGTTGAGAATACAACAACCCCTACAAACAGACCCAGGTGCAGCAAACCTGTGTCTGGAATATGCTGCAGCTACTAGCTACACTAATTTAAATGGGGAAACAATAAAAAATGTTTTAAACAGCAGAAAAACAGCAAGGAGACACTAGAGAATATTTTAAACAGCAAACAAATCAGTTATTTAAAACACTGGTGGGAAAACAGAACAAACAGAACAGATGCTTTGCAAACAGTGAAAAGGAGCAACAATAACTTTGCAGTCAGTGAAAATAGCAAAAAAGCTTTGCAAACAGTGAAAACCGCAACAAAATATAATTTAATAGGCACAGTAAGGCAGACACTTGCAGTACAAACAGTCAGTGTTGCCATCTATCCATTTTTTTTCTGGATTATCCGGAAATCAAACTGTTTGTCGGGTAGTCCAATGTTTATTTAGGTGACTTTGGAGGTCTTTTAGTGCAGAATTATGGTTAGGAGCTGATTTATAATTGACATTGCCTTTGGCTTATATCTGGTTGCTTAGTGTTTTAATCAGGTAGGGTCGGGAAGGTTGATTATGAAATGGAAAAAACTGTATGAGATTAAGGAAGCCTTGGGGAATGTCAATGTGTATTTTGTGAGTAGTTGAATAGGTGATACCTGATTTAACTTCAAATGTGCTATTTGTTACAGAGCTTTGGAAGCAGTCCACAGTCGCAGGAATACAAAATCTGGAGCAATAGATCATAGTTTACTGTGCTGAATGCCTTAAAATGATCACTGAATACAGTCTCAGTGTGTAGGCCTTGGTTAGTTGTTATAAGGATGGATACAATGAAGGTTAGCAGTGTTGTGACAATACTCAGTCCCTTAATGAATCTTTATTGAAAGCGGGACAGGATACTATATTTATAGATGTAGCCATGCAAATGTGCATATACAGCTTTTTCTAATAGTTTTCCTAGGGTGGAATTATAGACATGGGTCTGTAGTGGGAACATTCAGAGGGTGAGTTGTTTTGCGGGGGTATTTCCATAACATTAGATGTTTTCAAAGATTACAAAATAATTCAGTTCCATTTCTAATGACAAGTGGGTTGAGATTTAATTTAGTAGGTACAAGCTTTTAAAAGTATTTTTTCCCTTATGGTAAAAACACATTGTGGACTTTGCAAATTTAGGAATTCTTCTACACCTGTTCTCCAGGTATAGAGGATAATCCTTATGTTTTGTGACTACCAGCATAAGCTCTGTGTTCGTCACAACCCTGAAATAGATTTGGCAGGTTATTAGGGAATGAATGAATGAATGACTGAATGAGTGAATGAATGAATAGGTGCGTCCTTTATTTTTTTAAACTAGCTATTATTGTTAAGAATGGAATGCCAAGTACTCTAGAATTAAAGGTTCTTTGGAATTTACCCACCATACTTTAAAAATCTGTCTAAGCTTTTTCTTCAAGTAAACAGTTGAACAGATCAAGTGGCATTTCAGTAATCAAACACTACAGATGTTCTTCTCTTCCCCTAAGTAGGTAAGTAGCACCAACTAATCTCATACTGTAAGGAATTTTAATTTTCAGAAAAAATCACTGAAAAGGAAAGAAGACTGTTTTGTTGAGACAGTGCCGCTGAATATCTTCTCTATCTGATACACATTCTGTAGAATTAAGACAAATGGCTGTATGCAGATGCAACCACATGGTGGTTACTATTATACCTCCCAACTGCTAAGATTCAGACACAGCACTATGATTTTGGCTCTCAGATTTAGAGTTGCACTTCCTAGGTTTATGATGTTCCTTAAAGTCAGAGCTGTTTATAAGTACATACTTTATTAAATTCATAAACTAAGCCTATTCAAAGTCTAGTACATAAGCACATTTTTGTGCAAAAAATAAGAATGTGTTTCTCTTTCTAACTCACTGTTATGATTTTTAAAGGCCAGTGCTACGATTTTTAACCCTTGGAGGTTGAGAGGTACGGTTAATATTATTGTGTCATTATGGAGCCCAACTTACATTTGTAGTTTTTATGTGTGTGTGAGAGAGAGAGAGAGAGAGAGAGAGAGGTGTGTGTGTGTGTGTGTGTGTGTGTGTGTGTGTGTGTGTGTGTGTGTGTGTGTGTGTGTGTGTGTGTGTGTGTGTACATTTGCATGTCTGTCTGTATGTATGTATGTGCATGCCTATTCTTGTATTCAGTCTGTGAAATCGACTTTCCTAAAAATTTCTGTTGTTGTTGTCATTGTTTAGTTTTTCAGTGGAGTCAGACTCTACATGACCACAAGGTCTTAACATACCAGACCTATCTGTTCACTGCTTTTTTAAATTTTACTAAATTTGTGTGTATTACTTCAATAATACTCTCTATTTATCTTAGCTTCTGCCACCCCTCTTTTTTTGCCTTTGATCTATTTTAGCATTATTGCCTTTTTCAGTAAATCTTGTCTAAACATTATGTGGCCAAAGTACTTGAGTTTTTCAATCATTTCTTCCAGCACATAGTCTGGATTTGTTTTTTTACATACTGACTGATTTGATCTTCTTGCATTCCATGAAGCTTTAAAAACTTTTCTCCAATACCACATTTGAAATGCACAGAAGTTCCAGCCCACAGCTTACATATAGCCAACTCTCACAACAATATGGTACTGGGAAAACCATACCTCTGTCCTTATGGACATTTCCTAATAATGTGATGCCATTTCTCTTTAATATCTTATTCAAATTTGAATTTGCCACAGTCTTCCTTACAAAAAGCAACTGTTTTTATTTCATAGCTACAGTCACCATCTATAGAGATCTTTGAGCCCACAAAATAAAATCTGTCATTGCCTCTTTTTTACTTAAACTACAGTTGTGTACACTTACCATAAATGTAGATGTTCGAGTGTATTCACTGTTGCAGTCATCACATTTGGGTTATCTGCCTGCAGGCAGCCCTCAACCGGCCTGAATACCAGAGTCTTCGGATTTCTGCGTCGGATGCTGTCGCTTCTTTCATGACGTCAAGTCATCAGGGGTATAAAACATGCAGCCGACGCCATTACATCAGTTTTTCTTGCCCCAGATGTCAGGTGCCCCCACAATAGGAAGCAAATATATGGTATGGAACATCCCCAACAAAAAGCAAATACACATGATATAATATATGCCAAACAAAAAGGAGAGGTAAATATCAAGTGAAGTCTTGGGGCTGGAGGGAGGGTAACCAGGGCTGCAACAGTGAATACACTCGAACATCTACATTTATAGTAAGTGTACACAGCTGTCCTATGTTCTTCGTGTTTCACTGTTGCAGTCATCACATTTGGGTTGATTCCCAAAGCTAAGGAAGGGTGGAGGTAGTTAAAGAGCATTAGGGCTAGTAATCAGGCCCTGTAAGACTGATGTGGCAAATCCAGCTCTGGATTTAGAAAGGATAGGCAGGTGGTAATGCTTGGTGAAAGTATGTACAGAGTTCCAGGTAGCAGCTTCCAGGATGTCCCTGGTAGGGACTCCTCTGAGAAATGCCGTGGAGGTAGATGCAGCCCTGGTGGAATGTGTTCTTATCCCCTGTGGGTTTGGTTTTCCATGGTGCTTGTAGCAGAAATTAATGCAATGGGCTATCCATTTGGAAATGGTTTGCTTTGAAAAGGCCTTCCCCTCTGCCCCTGCAGCAAAGCTAACTAGCAGCTGGTCAGATTTTCTGAGAGGCTTAGTCCTGTCCAAATAGAATCTAAGCTGTCTGTGCACATCCAGAGAATGCAGTATCCTTTCCCCTTTATTTTGAGGATTAGGGAAAAAAGTAGGCAAATGAATGGACTGGTTTAGAGTCCCACTAGACACCACCTTGGGCATAAAGGGTGGATTAATCCTGAGGGAAACCATGTCCGCATGGAAGATAATGAAGGGTTCCAATGCCATGAGAGCCTGCAGTTCAGACACTCTTCTTGCTGAAGTGATGGCTAAAAGTAAGGCTGTTTTCCAAGAAGGGAATTTCAACTCTGCTGTGGCAGCTGGTTCAAAGGGGAGGGGAGTGAGTTTTTCCAATACAAAGATAAGGTCCCAGGCTGGAGTGGGAGCTCTCCTGGGGGGGTCTTACATGTTTGGCCCCTCTAAGGAATTGTTTTAGCAGGAGATGAGAGAAGAGGGTTGGCTTAGTATTATAATGTGCTGAAATGGCAGAGGCATGAATCTTAATAGAAGAGAAAGATAGGCCCTTGTGGAGCATTTCTGTTAAATAATCTAGAATGCGAGGTAAGATGGACACTGTTGTGACCATCCCCTGAGCCTGGCTCCAGTAACAGTATCTTTTCCACTTTTCCAAATAAGATTTTCTAGTGCTAGGCCTCCTTGCCTCAAGAATGACATCCAGCACCTGCTTACTGAGGGTTGCTAGAGGTGAGCTCAGGGAATTAGCCAGGCTGCAAGGTTCAGGGTTTGAAGCTGAGGGTGCAGAATCTGTCCCACCTGCTGGGACAGCAGGGAAGGGGT
This sequence comes from Protopterus annectens, assembly GCF_019279795.1. Taxonomy (NCBI): domain Eukaryota; kingdom Metazoa; phylum Chordata; order Ceratodontiformes; family Protopteridae; genus Protopterus; species Protopterus annectens. Next base: position 1,486,681,327 of record NC_056725.1, on the reverse strand, counting down.
CTGAGGCAGGTGCCATGGTTGTAGCACTGTCAGACTGCACAAAAGGGGGTACCAGTGCTGGTGTGGCCAGTCTGGTGCAATCAGTATTGTCCTTGCCTTGTTCTGTTTGATCTTTAGTAGAACCTTCAAGATGAGAGGCAGAGGGGGAAAGGCATAAACTGAGAGGCTTTCCCAGGTAAAGGACAGGGCATCCACTTTCCAAGCTTGACAGTGGGGAGTTCTGGTGCAGAATTTATTCAGTTGGTAGTTCTGAGGGGAGGCAAACAGGTCTACCTCTAGTGTCCCCCCATTTGTTCCTCAAGAGCTTGAATATTTTGGGTTCCAATTTCCATTCATGTGGGTCCATGAGATTTCTGCTTAAGTCGTTTGCCAGTGAATTTAGTTTGCCTGGCAGGAATTGAGCTTATAGGTGCACTTGGTAGCTCAGGGCTGTGTTCCGCAGAGCCATGGCTAGTCTGCAGAGAGGGTAGGAGTGGGTTCCCTCCCTGCTTGTTTATGTACCACATAACTGTGGTGTTGTCTGTCTTTACTAATAGTTGTCCTGGAAGAAAAAGGTCTTTGAAGGCTGCAGAGCATTCTGTACAGCTAACATTTCTTTCTGACTGATATGCAGGTGCATCTGTTTTGGGTTCCATCTGCCCTGAATGCACTGCCCTGCCATGTGAGCCCTCCATGCATAGTCTGATGCGTCTGTTGTTAGGGTTTGAGCAGCAGGGGGTAGAGTGAAAGGGAGTCCCTTGCTGTGGTAGCAGGCCTCGCCCCACCAAAGGAACTCTGCCTTTAGACAAGGAATGATAAGAATTATTGTTTTCAGGTCCTGAGAATGTTGACACCATAGACTTTTTAGATACCATTGAAGTTTCCTCATGTGCAGTCTTGCATATGGAATTAACAGAATGCAAAAGCCCATGAACTCCGGGGCTTGCAGGATTTTCCTTGCAGATAGCTGGGTTTTCATGGCCAATAATTTAAAGTAGGTTTTCAAATAAACTTGTTTCTCTGGAGTGAGGAATGCCATCTGGGAAGTTGTGTTCAAGCTTGCTCCCAGGAATACAATCCGGTGGCAGGGTAATGGGTGTGATTTCTTCTCATTGATGGTGTACCCCAGTGAGATTCGAAGTCTCTTTACAAATGCCAGGTGTTGTAATAGCAAGTCCTGACTCTCTGCATGAATCAGGCAATCATCCAAGTATGAGTAAATCTGAAATTTTCTCTGCCTGCAAAATGCAATGGCTGGAGCTAGGCACTTTGTGAATACCCTGGGTGCAGTAGATAAGCCAAAGGGAAGTGCAGAGAACTGATAGTGCATGGAGCCTGCCCTGAAATGTAGGTATTTTCTGCAGGATTCACTTATTGGGATGTGCAGGTAAGCTTCTTTTAAGTCTAGGGGTGCCAGCCAGGCATCCTTGGCTAGCATAGGAAGAAGCTGTTGAAGAGTTAGTATTTTGAATTTTGGAACCACCAGAAAGGTGTTGAGAATAAACAGGTCCAAGATAGGGCGCTAGGAGTTTTCTTTTCTGGGAACCAGGAACAGTCTTGAATAAAAACCTTGTCCCCTTTGTTCTGCTGGGACAGGTTGAATGGCCCTGATATTGAGGAGAGGGAGCACTTGTTTTTGGGCCTCCACCCACTGATTTGGGGGGAGGTGTGGCCATCCACTTGGGGTTGGGAGTGAGTGGAAGTGGAATCTGTATCCTAGGGAAACTATGTTTAAAACCCATTTGTCTTGGGTAATGAGTTCCCAGTTTTTTGTATGCAGGGTGAGCTTTCCACCTAAGGGAGCAAGTAGTTGAGCAAGGATAAGTCATTGTGCCATTTTTCCATAGGGAGGTGGCTTACTACTCCCTGCTTTGGAAGTGGGAGCCCCCCACCGCTTAGATCTGTGCATAGCCTGAGACCGAAGTCTTGATGTTCTGCTGCTCCTAGGTTTGGACTGAGAAGGCCTGGAAGGGACTGGAAAGGACCAGTTCTTTGAAGGCCAATACCTACTGAATCTAGGTGGCTGTACTTGTAAGAAATCTTTAACAGTTTCCATAGATTTAACTTTTTCCTCCATCCTTTTGAGGACTTCTTCTGCTTTGTTGCCAAAAGGCACTCTTGGTTTAAGGGTGCATCCAGTAATTTAGCTTTAACATGATCTGGCAAGTTTTGTTCCTTAAGCCAAGCATGCCTTCTAAGTAAAGACCCACTGACAGCAGCCCTGCAAGATGCTTCTAAAGCATCAAAACCACATTGCAAAGTATGTTTACCAACTTGGTCAGCAGAATGCATTAACTCTTGAAAATCTTTGTGTTCAGCACAGTCAGGAATCAACATCATTTTCTGTTTAAGTAGTCCCATAATATGCTGCTGATACTTTAACATATGAAACTGGCAATTTAAAGCCCTAATGGCCAAAGTAGCAGAAGTGTATACCTTCGTACCCCATCTGTCTAAAACTATAGAGTCCCTATCAGAATGGGTAGGATTTTTGGCAGTAGTAGCCTTAATGCCTTTTGGTCCTTGGGAAACGGTCACTGGATCCACAGTAGGATTCTTGAAGAGGAATTTGTGAGAGTCAGGTACTCTCTAGTACCTCTCAGGTTTCCTGGGAGCTGGAGGCAAAGTGTCTGGGGTAAGGCTGTATTCCAAGAAAACATCATCTACAATCTCCAGAACAGGAGGGATAGCTAGAGGCCTGTGTTGAGGCAGGTTTAAAAATTCCCTAACGCTCTTTTTGGACTGAGAATAGTCCTGGCTTTCCCAGCAGAAATGCTCCCTAAGGGTATGCAAGGTTTGACCAAAAGAAAAATCTTCTGGAGGGGAAGCAGAGGGAATGGAATCCTTTGCATCAGAATCCTCATAAGTAGATAAGAGTAAATCTTGGTAGTTAGAAGGAACAGAGATAACAGATTCCTGATCAGAAGAATCAGAAAGAAAATCAGTTCTAGGTCTCTTAGAGGGGGAAGGCTGGCTTCCCCTAATTAAGGTAATAAGGTCTTCAGTCATTCTAATCATTTTTTTTTTGAGGCATATGGGCCTGAGAATGCACTTTGGTCATTGGTTTTCTATGCGTAGTGCAAGCTTTAGGCCTGAGGAATTCAGTATTCTTAGCTTGAAATGAAGTTGTTAGTTTAATATGAAAATTGGTAGGCCTGAATACACCCTCAGAAGCCGGTGCCTGCACAGTGGCTCCAGACCCATCTAAGGTAGAGACATCCATAGGTTCAATAGTCGAAGAAGCTCTCACGGCATACCGGATTCCAAATGGGTCTCGTAGAGGCCTGCAAATCTGTAGTTAGCGGGTATCAGGGGCTGCAAAAGCACCTCATTGAGTACCGGCGGACTGGCGACTAGCTTAACGGAAGCATCATCGGCAGTTTTGGACCTATGCGGTCTGGGTCTGTCTTTATCCTTATGTTTTTTCGGAAGATTGGTAGTCGGATGGCTTAACGAAGCCATTTCAGAGTATGGAGATAATACAGTTGTGTACACTTACCATAAATGTAGATGTTCAAGTGTATTCACTGTTGCAGTCATTACATTTGGGTTATCTGCTTGCAGTAGCCCTCAGTTGGTCTGATTAACAAAGTCTTGGTTCCTGCATCATTTGCTGTCCCTTCTTCCATGATGTCAGGTCATCAGGGGTATAAAACATGTAGTCGACGGCATTACATCAGTTTTTCTTGCCCCAGATGTCAGGTGCCCCCCTAATGGGAAGCAATTAAATCTATAATACAAGGATATACCGCAACTACACCAAAAAGCTTTTTGAGCATAGTAAGTGAGAGTAGAAGTATAGCTAAAAGAAGAAAGGGGGCTGGAGGGAGGGTAACCAGGACTGCAACAGTGTATACACTCGAACATCTACATTTATGGTAAGTGTACACAACTGTACTATGTTCTTCATGTCTGACTGTTGCAGTCATTACATTTGGGTAGATTCCCAAAGCTAAGGTTGGGAGGAGGAATTTAAATAGAATTAGGACCAGCTATACGGTGCTGCAAGACTGCAGTGGCAAATCCAGCTCTGGATTTAGAGAAAATTGGCAAATGATAATGCTTAGTGAAAGTATGTACAGAACTCCAGGTAGCAGCTTCTAGGATGTCCCTTGTAAGGACGCCCCTGAGAAAGGCTGTAGAGGTAGATGCAGCCCTGGCTGAATGGGGTCTGATGCCCTGTGGGATAGGTTTTCCATGGTGCTTATAGCAGAAATGAATGCAGTGGCCTTTCCATTTTGAAACAGTTTGCTTTGAAATAGCTTTCCCCACTGTCCCTGCAGCAAATACCACCAGCAGTTTTTCAGATTTCCTTTGAGGTTTAGTCCTGTCCATGTAGCATCTAAGTTGTCTATGCACATCTAAGGAGTGCAATATCCATTCCCCTTTGTTCTGTGGGTTAGGGAAGAAGGTAGGCAAATGAATGGACTGATTAAGAGCCACACTGGATACCACCTTGGGCATGAAGGAGGGATTGGTTTTGAGGGACACCCTGTCCGCATGAAAGATGATGAAAGGCTCCACTGCGATAAGGGCCTGTAACTCAGATACCCTTCTTGCAGAAGTGATTGCTAAAAGGAAAGCTGTTTTCCAGGAAAGGAATTTTAAATCTGCAGTAGCAGCTGGCTCGAAAGGAGGAAGAGTGATTTTCTCCAAGTCAAAGTTAAGGTCACAAGCTGGAGTTGGAGCTTTCTTTGGTGGCCTTAAATTTTTGGCCCCTCTGAGGAACTGCTTGAGCAGTGGGTGAGAGAAGAGGGGAGGGTCTGTGCTATAATGAGCTGACATGGCTGAGGCATGAATTTTGATGGAGGAAAAAGACAAGCCCTTATGAAGCATCTCAGTCGGATATTGTGGAATCTGAGGTAAATTGGGCACTGCTGTGCTCATCCCTTGAGACTGGTTCCAGGTACAAAATCTTTTCCATTTTGCAGCATAAGATTTTCTAGTACTAGGCCTCCTAGCCTCTAAAATGATATCCATCACTGATTTACTGAGGGGTGGCAAAGGAGAGATTACGTAGTTAGCCAGGCTGCTAGGTTCAGGGTTTGCAGCTGAGGGTGCAGAATCTGGTTCTCCTGCTGAGACAACAGGGAAGGAGACTGAGGCAGGTGCCATGGGGCCAAGCATGACACACTGTGCAGGAGGGGGTACCAGTGCTGGCGTGACCAGTCTGGTGCAATTAAAATCGTCCTTGGCTTGTCCTGTTTGATCTTTAGTAGCACCTTGGAGAGCAAAAGCAGAGGAGAAAAAGCATAAACTGATAGTTTTTTCCAGCTGAAGGATAAAGCATCCACTTTCCAAGCTAGTTTGTGGAGAATCCTTGTGCAAAATTTGTCCAATTGATGGCTCTGGGGGGAGGCAAACAGGTCTACATCTGGGTTCCTCCATTTGCTTGTCAACACATTGAAATTCTTTGGTTCCAGTTTCCACTCATGTGGGTTCATGAGGTTTCTGCTTAGTCCATCTGCCAGTCTATTTAGTTTTCCTGACAGGAACTGAACTTGTAGATTCACTTGGTAGCTCAAGGCTGTGTTCCACAATGCCATGGCTAGTCTGCAGAGGAGGGTACAAGTGTGTACCCCCCTGCTTGTTTATGTACCACATGACCATGGTGTTATCCGTCTTTACCATTAGTTGTCCTGGAAGAATGTGGTCCTTGAAGGCTGTCAGACCATTCTGTACAACTAACATTTCCTTCTGATTTATGTGTAGGTGCATTTGACTTGGGTTCCATTTGTCTTGAATGCACTTCCCTGCCAGGTGAGCCCCCCCCCCATGCATAATCTGATGCGTCTGTTGTTAAGGTTTGGGTGGCAGGGGGTAGTGTGAATGTTAGTCCCTTGTTTTGGTGGCAGGCCTCTGCCCACCAAAGGAACTCTAGGCGTAGGCAAGGTATGATAGGAATCATGGCTTCTAGATCCTGTGAATGTTGACACCATAGGCTTTTGAGATACCATTGCAGTTTCCACATATGCAGCTTTGCATACGGAATTAGAAGAATGCAGGAGACCATGATCCCCAAAGCTTGCAGTATTTGCCTTGCAGAAAACTGGGTTTTTGTGGCCAATTGTTTGAAGTAGGTTGTCAAATGAGTCCCTTTCTCTGGAGTGAGAAAGCCATCTGGGAAGTTGTATTCAAGCATGCTCCCAGGAATATAATTTGTTGACAGGGTACCAGGTGTGATTTCTTTTCGTTTATGGTGTACCCCAGACAAGTTAGAACCCTTTGTACAAAGGCCAGATGATTCAAAAGTATGTCCTGGCTTTCTGCCTGAATTAGACAATTATCCAGGTATGGATATATTTGAATATTTCTTTGCCTGCAGAATGCAATGACTGGAGCTAGGCACTTTGTGAATACCCTGGGTGTAGTAGATAAGCCAAATGGCAGTGCAGAGAACTGATAGTGCATGTAGTCTGATTTGAAGTGTAGGTATCTTCTGCAAGACTCCCTGATAGGGATGTGCAGTTATGCTTCTTTTAAGTCTAGTGTTGCCAACCATGCATCTTTGCCTATCATAGGAAGCAGCTGGTGAAGAGTCAGCATTTTGAATTTTGGAATCACCAGAAAGGTATTTAAAGTAGAAAGGTCCAGGATAGAACACCATGTATTGCCTTTTCTGGGTACCAGAAAAAGTCTTGAATAGAAACCTTGTCCCTTTTCCTCTTTGGTATCAACTGAATAGCCCCCTTTCTTAAGAGAGAGAGTACTTGATTTTGGGCCTCTACCCACTGATTTGGGGGTAGATCTGGCCACCCGCTTGGTGTTGGTTAGGTGTGCAAGTGAAATCTGTATCCTTGAGACACTATATTTATAGCCCATTTGTCCTGGGTAATGAGTTGCCAGTTTTTGGCCTGCAAACCAATCTTTCCGCCTATAGGAGCATTCAGTTGGGAAGTACTTGGAAGTTTTAAAAGCTAGTCATTAAGACAGTTTTCCATAGAGCGGAGTTTTACTACTCCCTGATTTGGGTGCAGAAAGCCCCCACTGCTTAGTCTTGTGTGTCCCCTGGGACTGAAACCTGGGATTTCTGCTATGTCTGGGTTTGGCTTGAAAAGACCTGGAAGGGGCTGGAAAGGACCAATTCTTAGAGGGCTAGTGCCTACTAAATCTAGGAGGCTGAACTTGTAAGAAATCTTTAACAGTTTGCATAGATTTAGCTTTATCTTCCATCTTTTTAAGAACTTCCTCAGCCTTGTTGCCAAACAGGCGGCCTTGATTTAAGAGAGCATCCAACAATTTAGCTTTAACATGATCAGGTAAAGATTGCTCCTTAAGCCAAGCTTGCCTTCTGAACACAGACCCAGTAACAGCAGCCCTTCAAGAGCCCTCTAATGAATCAAATCCACATCACAAAGGATGTTTTCCAACCAGTTCAGCAGAATGCATTAAATCCTGTAATTCTTTATTTTCCGCACAGTCAGGAATCAACATCATTTTGTGTTTAAGCAATCCAATAACATGTTGCTCATACTTTAACATATAAAACTGGCAGTTTAAAGCCCTAATGGCCAAGGTTGTGGAAGTGTAAACCTTCTTACCCCATCTATCCAGCGCCCTGGAGTCTCTATCAGAGGGGGTAGGATTTTTAGCAGTAGAAGCCTTAATGCCCTTGAGTCCCTGTGAAATAGTCTCTGGATCCGCAATAGGATTTTTAAAAAGGAACTTGTGTGAATCAGGAACCCTGTAATATCTGTCAGGTTTTCTGGGAGCAGGAGGCAAAGAATCAGGGGCCAAACTAGATTCTGAAAAAGCATCATCAACAATGTCTAGTACAGGAGCAATAGCTAAAGGCTTATGCTGAGGCAGGAGTAATAAATCTCTAAGCCTCTTTTTTTGAATCAGAAAAATCCTGGCTTTTCCAGTGGAAATGCTCCCTTAGAGTATGTAAGGTTTCATCAAAAGAAAAATCCTCTGGAGGGGAAGCAGAGGGAATAGAGTCCTCTGCATCAGAATCCTCATAAGTAGATAAGGGCAAATCCAGATCATCAGAAGAATCAGAAAAATCAGAATCCTGGTCAGAAGATTCATAAACAACTTCAGTCCTAGGTCTCTTAGAAGGGGGAGGTTGGTTTGCCCTGATTAGAGTTATAAGATCTTCAGCCATTCTTATCATTTGTTTTTTAGGCATAGAGGCCTGAGCATGCTGCCTGGGCATCATTTTTTTAGGCATGGTTTGAGATTTAGGCCTAAATGAAGAAGGAAGCATCGGTTTAATATGCAAGTCTGTAGGCCTGAATACACTCTCAGAAGCCGGTGCCTGCACAGCAGCTCCGGACCCATCCAAGGTAGAGACATACGCGGGTTCCACAGCTGAAGCATTGCGCGGCATATCGGACTCCAAATGGGTCTCAGTAGAGGCCTGCGAATCAAAAGTAGTGGGTATCAGGGGCTGCGAAAGCACCTCACTGTATACCGGCAAACTGGCAACTGGCTTAGGAGAAGCGTCATCGGCAGTTTTGGACCTCGGCGGCCTGTCTCTGTCTTTATCTTTGGGTTTTTTTCGAAATCCTGGTAATTGGATAGCTAACCAACGACATTTCTGGGTAATTAAACCGAGAACCGAAATATTTAGAGGCAAAAATATACCAACAACAGATAGTGCACTGATTAAATAAAGCACAAAACTGACAGCAAGGTATGTTATGGTCAGGGCCTAGGCAAGGAATACAGTATGAATGAAAATCTTTGTGAGGTATTTGCTTTCCACAAGTAATGCAATTATTAACTTTTACTGACATCAGTACGGAGCAAGAAAAAGTTTCCCCAACAGGGTACTTAGCTTTAGTTGAAGACTTCAGTTCTGAAACTCGAAAAAGAAAATTTCAAGAGTCAGCTGACCAGCACTTGCGAACTGCTTCTGCTTCGGGCACTGCACGGCAAGAAAGACTAATGTAATGGCGTTGGCTGCATGTTTTACATCCCTGATGACCTGACGTCATGGAAGAAGGGACAGCAACTGATGCAGAACCCAAGGCTTTGTTAATCAGGCCGACTGAGGGCTACTGCAAGCAGATAACCCAAATGTAATGACTGCAACAGTGAAACATGAAGAACATCGAGAACGAAAGTATTTAGCTACTAAAATAGCCCGACAATGAATAGTTCATGCATTGAACAAGGCACAAAACAAACAGAGAGGATGTTGAGGTCTGGGCCTAAACAGGTGATGCAGTAAGAATGAAAATCTCTATAAGGTATTTGCTTTCCACAGGCAAGACAATTATTAATTTTTTCTGACATTGGTTAGAGCAAGAAAAAAGGATCCCCAATGGGGTACTTATCTTTTTGAAGACTTTGGGTCTGAAACTCGAAAACGAAAATTTCAGGAGTCAGAAGACCGGCACTTGCGAACTGCTTCTGCTTCGAGCACAGCACGGCAAGAAAGACTGATGAAATGGCATTGGCTGCATGTTTTATACCCCTGACGACCTGACATCATGGAAGAAGCAACAGCATCCGAAGCAGAAATTCGAAGACTCTGGTATTCAGGCTGGCTGAGGGCTACCTGCAGGCGGATAACCCAAATGTGATGACTGCAACAGTGAAACACGAAGAACATCTGCAAACAGCTTAACAGGACACATTCATTTTTGTGTGTTCCACAGTAAACCAGCTTTTGCACATTCTACTTGAACCTTCATCACCAGGATCTTTGATTCCTCACTTTTTGAGATTGTTAATTACTACTCCTAGCAATTCCAGTTCTAGCAAATAATTCATCTCATCTACCATTTCATATGACATATTTAGCACATAACACTAAATCTTTTCTCACAGACTCAACTTGACAAGCTATTGCCTCGAACTACCTATTGCTAACACTACTAAACTCCTCACCAGCTTGTCAGCGTAGCACTGGCATTTAAAAATTGTTAACAGTGGGTTAGAAAGAGCAGCACATTCTTATTTTTTGCACAAAAATGTGCTTATATACTAGACCTTAAACTTCAACAATGTTACAATAAGATTGTCAATTTTGCCAGAAACCTACCCCCATAGATCACATCATTGCTCAGTACATAAAAATCTAAACTGGCTTGAACTGTTACATACTCTCACATAGGAGAATCTACTTATAGTTCACAAACAATTTAATAAATCAGAACAATGTCCAAGCCTTGAATCACTCTTAAGTCCATTCAGTCCTAACAGAATTCTTTGCTCTGGGGATAAAATGATACCGACTATAACAGATTCTAAAAATTCTGCAGGCGATGCTCTCTAGTCTAGCTGCACCTCTAGGAAGTGGAACTCCTTCCCACTATCACAGAGATACAATGTAAACCTAAATTTCATTAAAAGTAAACTCAACCAACATCTTAAGCATAATTGGTTCTGTTTCTCTGCTAGGCCAGGCCGACACAATACATTGTATATTCTACTAGTTACTCTTCAGTTTAAGCTTATGTTCTTAATCAAATAGCACTGTATTTTATTTCCCATCAATCTAGATGCAATGTTTCTCAGTAATATTCCTGCATTTTCTGTCCACTCAAAGGTTTAACTATATATTATTCTTAACTGTTACTTTTGTACTCTTATTCACTGTTCCACTTAATATTATATAGTACTGATGGAGATTCAATAAACCCTACACAGTCCACTAAAACTGTGTAGGCATCGCACCATTTTGTATTCAGTAAGCAGCTCTACATGGCGTGTAGAGCTGCACAATCACTGTAAACATTTTGGCATGCTAATTATAGCCTAAGTAGCTGAACAGTATGCTAATCAACCAATCCAAGATGAAGGAGCTATTCAACAAGCTATAAAGCAATCAAGCAGACTCTATGCAGGTTTTGTTTATGAATTCCAAAACCTACTAGAATGCAGCCACATAAACTAGTCTACATGGAAAGAATGTTAGGTGGTGCTGTTTCTCTTATTCATGTGCATTTGCAACAGGCCCAAGTCTATGCTGTTGCTGCTGCTGCTAATAGACCACAAACAAGAAGGAGAAGGGTGTTTAGACCCAGTTTAACTTTTCATGCTCTGCATGAGGTGAAAACTGTAGAGTGCTACAAGGTGGATACAGACGCTCTACAGGAACTCTGCAATATCTGTTGTCCCCAAGGGCAAACCAGGGAGAATCAATACTGATAGAGACTAAGGTATGTGTAACACTTAGAATATTAGCTACAGGAACCTTCCAGAGACCAACAGGGGAGATGCTGGGGGTGTCACAGGCATCAACATCCAGGACCTTACATCAATTCCTGAATGCTATGATACAACATGTCAGTTACTGCATACATTTTCCCTGTACAGCTGAGGACAGGGCCACAACTATGCAGGAGTTCTACCTTGTAGCACACTATCCTTGAGTCTTGGGTGCCATAGACTGTACACATGTCAAAATCAAAGCACCACCCAGGGAACAGGGAAGGGTGTACATAAACAGAAAGGGTTTCTGCTCCATTAACTGCCAGGTCATGTGTAATCCTAAGGGAATCATCCTGAATGTATGTGCTGGCAACCCAGGCATTTACCATAACTCACATATCTGGCACAACTCTCAAATATATCAGATGTTTTCTAGAGGGATATCCCACAGGGTCATTTATTGGTGGATGCAGGTTATGTACTCAAATATTGGCTGATGATGCCCATCCGAAATGTGCACATTCCAGCTGAAGAAAGCTATAATGAGGCACATGCTCAAACAAGAAATATCCTAGAGAGTGTGTTTGGGCTGATGAAGTCAAGGTTCTAGTGCCTAGATACATCTGGGGGACCCTGCAGTACAATCCCAGTACTTGTGCTGAAATGTTTACCATCTGTGCCATGCTTAACAATATTATTCTGAGAAAACAGCTCCAGTAGGAACACCATGGGGAAAGGCCACACATCCCACCACCATCACTGGCAAGATCGCCACAGCCACATGCAGGTGTGGAATCAGAGGGGGAACCAAGTGCTGCTGTGGGTGTAGGTAGACATAGGTATGCACAATATGCCCTTACACTGGCCAAGAGGCAACAGATACCACACATGGTCACCCCCTAAGGGGCTAAAACCTTCATCCTATGCACATACATACAGTAATACTGATGCCAGGCAATGTTCACAACCTTTACTTACCCATTTAGTGCCTGTGTACTGCTAACATCAGACAGAGTCATCCCCAAATTAAAAGTCTTGCAACTGTCAGACTTCCAAGGTAAGTGTTGAACATGGAACAGGAAAAATAGATGTCTAAGAAAATACACTAATGATTGGTCCCAGAAGCATGGCCTCAAACTGAATGCCAAGAAATGCATCATTATCCCCTTTGGGGAAAATGTCATCCCCACTAATATCACATTAATAACAATGTACTAAGCATGCAATCAGTCATGAGGGACTTGGGCATCCAGGTTGATAGCAACCTGACTTTTGACCACCATATTGCCTCCGTTGTACGGAAGGCTTTCTACATGGCCCACCTCATAAGTAAAGGCATTTCATCCAGGAACAAGGAGTCCTTAACATCCCTGAACTCCTCCCTTATCAGACCCATTATCAAGTACAATGCTCCATTTGGCATGTAGCTTGTAACTTGCCAAGCACATGCAACAGCTGGAGAGACCACAGAGGTTCCTGACCAGGAAAATCCAGGATCTCAAACACCTATCCTATACAGATAGGCTAAAAGCCCTGTTCCTCTACTCAGTCTCATACAGACTGCTCAGAGGTGACCTGTGTCTGGCATACAAGGCCATTTCAGACCCAGCCATGATGGAGTTGCTGCATATCCATAAGACAAACTCCACTTGCGCAACCCGCATGCAAGGCCTTAACCTGGTCTGTGACATTAATAGAACTTGTTGGCAGGATAGATTTGTGTCAGAGGGGGAACCACCAGCCGCTGTGGGTGTAGGCAGACATAGATATGCACAATATGCCCTTACACTGGCCAAGAGGCAACAGATACCACACATGGTCACCCCCCCCCCCTCAAGGGGCTAAAACCTTCATCCTATGCACATATATACAGTACACTGATGCCAGGCAATGCTCACAACCTTTACTTACCCATTTAGTGCCTGTGTACTGCTAACATCAGACAGAGTCATCTCCAAATTAAAAGTCTTGCAATGGTCAGAATTCCAAGGTAAGTGTTGAACCTGGAACAAGAAAAATAAATGTCCAAGAAAATAAACTAATGACTGGTCCCAGAAGCATGGCCTCAAACTGAATGCCAAGAAATGCATCATTATCCCCTTTGGGGAACATGTCACCCCCATTAATATCACATTAATAACAATGTACTAAGCATGCAATCAGTCGTGAGGGTCTTGGGCACCCAGGTTGACAGCAACCTGACTTTTGACTACCACATTGCCTCCGTTGTACGGAAGGCTTTCTACATGGCCCACTTCATAAGTAAAGGCATTTCATCCAGGAACAAGGAGGTCTTAACATCCCTGTACTCCCCTCTTATCAAACACATTATTGAGTACAATGCTCCCTTTGGCATATACCTTGCCAAGCACATGCAACAGCTGGAGAGACCACAGAGGTTCCTAACCAGGAAAAGCCAGGGTCTCAAACACCTATCCTATACAGATAGGCTAAACGCCCTGTCCCTCTACTCAGTCTCATACAGACTGCACAGAGGTGACCTGTGTCTGGCATACAAGGCCATTTCAGACCCAGCCTTGATAGAGTTGCTGCATATCTATAAGACAAACTTCACTTACGCAACCCGCATGCAAGCCCTTAACCTGGTATGTGACATTAATAGAACTTGTTGGTGGGATAGATTTGTATCCCAAAGACTCCTCCATCTGTGGAACAGACTCTGTCTCCATGTCAAGCACAGTACCTCTCTAGCCTCTTAAAGAGGAACATGGACGGCTGGATAGGAAACAGAAAATATACCCCTGGGATCCCACCTGTGTCCTGCTGGACAGGAGAAACAGGTGCTGGCACTGAGGGATCATGGGCGATATTCTTGGCTAGGTTTATAAGGGCCTCTGGGCCAATAGCTTAGTATCATCCTATGAACCTATAATAATACAAATGAATGGCATATCCTTTCATACTGTTACTTGCTAATGTAACTAAGTATAAGGTGGGTGATTCTTACATCACTGACATCAACATGTGATAGCAGTGACTTATATCAATACATGTGTTCTCCATCAACTAACAGGCCTCAAGCATCAAAGATTCATGTATTCATACCTCTCAAATGTACAGATTTTCAGAATGCCCAGAGTTTGGCCTCATAGTTTTGTACTGGCAAATCATTAGAAACTGAAGTCAGAAAATAATGACAAAAATTTCAGTTTCTGACTACATATCCTTCAGAAAATTCATGGCAATGCAAAATGTGCTATTTGATCAACTCTCTAAGTTTGTAAGACCAAATTATTTCAAAATTGTCACTATTTTTGGACCTTTGACCCACTTTTATGTATGACTTGGTCCAGCTTTGTTGGTCTAAGAGATTGAGAGGGATGTACATATTACAAAAACCTGTAATAAAGTAGTACAATTTGCAAAAGAGCATCACAAATACAGATATACTAAGCACTCAGTCAGCTATGCACCCTAGGCATCAGACAAACGACTTATGTATCCCTGAATCCAAAAGAGAGAAAATCAAGGAATATGGCACAGTTATCATTTGTACAGGGTGTTGTGTGTTGGGGGGGGCAGGAAGCTAAGGCTGAAACAAAAGGTAGTGATTACATGTGAGTAAGAAAGACAGACAGGCAGACACTTGTTTAAAGTATCAAATGGCCACTAAGAGAATGAGCTGTAAGCCTCATGACTGACCCATGTAACTGTTACGTGTGTGTGTGTGTGTGTGTGTGTGTGTATTTGTATGGGTACTCAAGGTGAAAGGTGTTTGTGAGTGTCTGCAAGAACACAGCCAGGTTCTGTGCTAGTTCTACATCTTGGTATGTCTGTCAGACAGGTGTGAGCCATGCATGGCAGAGGTAACCAGTTCATCATCATCCCTGTCAGTGAGAAATGGCTCTGCCAGGAGTTGCACTGGCATGTCCATGGCCATGGTCAGACGCACTGCTCCTACCTGAACTTGACTGATGTCTGCTGAACAAGCTCTCCTCACAAGTATGCCCAGGACCATGACCCCATGGCCTATCACATCTAGGTGTGTACACATCAACCACTGGTTTGTTAAATATAACACTGACTAACAACATCTTTATGTTTCAAAAAACACTATTATAAGCACAATAAGGGGGTGGCAATGGGCACTCCGGTTGCCAATATGTATGCAAATACTGTTATGTATATCTGGGAAAAGCAATCTGTTCTTTCTGAAAGTGGAAATCCATATTATGCTAATGTCCTCTTCTATAAGAGATTTGTAGATGATTTGTTTTTGATATGGGGAGGAACTTTAGCAGCATTAGATGAGTTTATTAGCTATATACAAAATACAACAGATTTTTTAACTTTTAAGAAAACTGTACAGGATATTCAAATAGATTTTTTCGATATAATATTAATTAAGAATGCATATGGAAAGTTAGAAACTACTTTGTATAAAAAGAAAGTTAAACAGAACAGCTACTTGCATATTACAAGCATGCACCCCCCTTTTATTTTTAATAATGTTAAGAATCAAATGATGTCTATAGCTAAACTTAATTCCACGGATGCTAATATGAATGCTCAGATGAATATAATAACTAATGAATTTGCTCAAAGAGGCTATAACAGAGAATGTATAAGTTTGATAAGGCAAGTATCAAACACAAAATAAATGTAGTAGCTTAACCTGTTTTTCGGAAATGAGTGCTACTAATAACATTTTAACATCTAAACATAATAAATGTAGAGGTATGCTAACTTACAACAGGAATACTGAGGGTGTCAAAAATATAATCAAGAAGTACTGGTCTCTAGCACATCAAATACCTGAATTAAAAAAATGTATTGGGTAAAGAACCACTTTTTGGGCATAGAAGATGTCAGAATTTGAAAGACAATTTGTGTTATAAATAACAGCCAATAACCATTAATGTATTGAGGAGCAATAAGCATGGAACTTTTAAAAATAATAAATGTGCCTACTATATATACAGTCTATATTAAATTAATTAAATGACAAAAGAGAGAATACTCTTTCATCGACACATAGATGCCGAAACCACAAAACAGCAAACATACGGAACAGCGATTTTTTTTTTCCCAGGGAAAAAAATCGCTGCTCCAAAAAGAAAAGAAGAAAAAAAAATGTAGAGACAAAATATAGTGGGGGGCTTTGCCTCCCACGCCCACCCCTACTTAAATATACTAACTTCGAGATCGCACCACAGTGGAGGAAAAGTACAGTTGTGTACACTTACTATAAATGTAGATGTTCGAGTGTATTCATCACCTGTGGGTTATCCCTGCTGTGGTAGCCCTCGGCCAGCCCAAATACCAGAGTCAATGTTTTTCTGCTTCAGCTGCTGTCGCTTGTTGACTGACGTCAAGTCTTTAGTGCTATAAAGCAAGGCAGCCGATGCCCCAGGAAATATGGTATTACATCTAAAATAATTTGCTTTCCCATTACATTTTATGCCATTTATATTGTCAAATCCTGTAACTATATACTTGCATGCCTTGCATTTACCACAGATTTCAGTACCAGCTGTTTTTAATGGATCATAAAATTTAAATTCTGATTTAATCACTCTACCTTTAACTAAAAAACTTTTAATATTTCTCCCTACTTTATAAGATAATTTTAAATTCCCTGGTAACCATTCTCCTGCTTCCTTGGATTTTTTTTTTTTTAAATTCCAATAATATTTCACCATGGCTATAACTTTATCACTAAAAACACTATATAATATAATAAAATAAATCTCTGAATTATTTTTTCTTTCATTACTATCATACCTTATTATATTTCTCTTACATTCTCATGTATTAATCTGACTAGTTTTATAATAAGGTGATAATGAGGTGATAGCTAACAGGAAAGCAGTCTTCCAGGAGAGGTATTTCAGTTTTGCTGAAGCAGCAAGTTTGAAGGGTGTTAAGGTTAGTTTTTCCAAAACAAAATTCAGGACCCAGGCTGGAGTGGGTGGCCTTCTGGGATGTCTGATATTCAAAGCCCCTCTGAGTAACTGTTTAATCAAAGGATGTGAGAACAGGGGCGGATCTGTATTAAAATGAGCTGAAATGGCTGAGGCATGAATTTTAATAGAAGAGAAGGAGAGGCCAATATTTAGTAACTCTGCTAGATAGTCCAGGATAAGAGGGATGGAAGGTTGTGAGGAACTGCCCCCTTTGGTCTGGTTCCAGGAGCAGAATCTTTTCCATTTTGCTGCGTAAGATTTTCTGGTGCTGGGCCTTCTGGCCTCTGTGATAATGCCTAGGACCTGTTTGCTTAACAGGGGCCCCTTGTTTGTTTTTAGAGTATAAGCCATGCTGACAGTTTGAGAGTCTGCAAGTCTGGGTGCAGCATCCCCCCTCCACCCGAGTCAAGAGGTCTGAGATGAGGGGAAGCTGCCTGGGATGCTGTGATGTCAGGCTGTGCAGTAAGGGGTACCAATGCTGCCTGGGCTAGTCTGGAGCAATGAGGATGGCCTTTGGTCTCTCCTCCCTTATCTTGATCAGTAGCTTGGGAATAAGAGGCACAGGAGGGAATGCATACACAAAGAGGAAGGTCAAGGCATCCACCTTCCATGTTAGGCTGTGATACTCCCTGGTACAGAATTTTTCCAACTGGTGGTTGAGGTGCGAAGCAAAGAGATCCACCTCCAGAGTTCTCCACTCCTGAGTGACTTGCAAAAAAGACTTTTCTGTGGAGCTGCCATTCATGAGGGGTCCAGCAAGTTTCTGCTAAGTGGTCTGCCAGGGGGCTGTTGATCCCTGGTAGGTATTGGGCTATTAGGTGCAATCCCATGGAGGAGGCTGCCAGCCAGAGGTTCATGGCTAATCTGCATAGAGGGTAAGATTGGGTCCCTCCTTGTTTGTTGATATACCACATTACTGTGGTGTTATCTGTTTTGATAAGGAGAACCCCTGGCCTGAGATGGGGTTGGGAGGATGTCAGAGCCTTTTGTACTGCCATCATTTCCTTCTGACTGATGTGTAAGGGAATGTGCTGGGCATCCCATAGGCCTTGGGTGCACCTGCCTGCTAGATCAGCGCCCCAAGCAATGTCTGAGGCATCAGTGGTGATGGTCTGCCTGGTAAGGCAGAGGATGAAGGGAAGACCCTTGTTCTTGGCACAGGCCCCTGCTCACCAGAGGAATTCGGCCCTTATACAGGGGATCAGAGGGAGAGAGGTCTCTAAAGGCTGAGAGTGCTGACACCAAAGGTTCTTTAGGTACCACTGAAGTTTCTTCATGTGAAGCCTGGCCAGAGAAATTAGAATAATGCAAGATGCCATGTACCTCAAGGCTTGCAGTAACTTCCTCACTGTGAGGTGACTATTTGAAGCTAGCTGGGTAAAGCAGAGTGGCAGGAAGCTCTGCTTTTCTGGAGATAGGAAGGCCATTTGGGATGCTGTGTCCAGCAGTGCTCCCAGGAAAATGATCCTCCTGGAGGGTGTCTGCTTTGACTTATTTTCATTGATGGTGAACCCTAAGAAAGTTAGGAAGATTTTGACAAAGAGGAGGTCCTGCAGCAGGTTTTCTTTGCACTCTGTCTGAATGAGGTAGTCGCCCAGATAAGGGTAAATCTGAATATTTCTCTGTCTGCAAAATGCTATGGCTGGGCCTAAGCATTTGACAAATACCTTGGGAGCAGTAGATAAGCCAAAGGGTAGTGCAGAGAACTGAACTTGTTGTGAGCCTGCCACGAAGCGCAGGCATTTTCTGCAGGATTCCCTTATGGGGATGTGGAGGTAGGCATCCTTTAGGTCTAAGGTCATTAACCAGGCATTTTTTGTCAGCATAAGCAGCAGCTGCTGCAAAGTTAGCTTTTTGAATGTGGGAACCACCTGGGAAGTGTTCAGAATGGATAGATCCAGGATGGGCTGCCAAGTACCCTCTTTTCTAGGAACAAGGAATAGTCTGGAATAAAAGCCTTTGCCTGTTTGATCTGTGGGAACAGGCTCAACTGCCCCATGGGATATAAGAGTTTGGACTTGTTTCAATGCCTCTGCCCACTGATTTGGAGGTAAGTCTGGGTACCCTCTTGGAATTGGGAGTTCAATGAAAGAGAATTTGTATCCTTGGGAAATCATCTTTAAGTCTTTTGTTACAGAAAGCCAATTTTCATTGAGGAGGGAGAGCCTTCCTCCTAGCTTTTGGTGAGTGAAAGGAGGGCAGAGGGGGGAGAGGGAGTCATTGAGAGGTTTTGCCATAGAAGGATGGCTTAGAACTCCCTGCCTTTGGGGCGGAAGTGGTGGACTGTTTTATTCTCTGCTGTCCCTGGGATAGATGCCTAGGTGGTTTGTCCCTGGGGGCTTATCTTACCCCTGTCTACTAGGTGCAGGAAAGGACCAGTGCTTAGGGGGTAAATTCCTGCTGAACCTGGGAGGTTGAACCTGAATGATATATTTTACTGTTTGCATAGATTTTCCTTTGCCCTCCATCTTTTTAAGCATCTCGTCTACTTTTACTCCAAACAAGCGCTCCTTATCCAAGGGTGCATCAATTAATTTAGACTTGACATGATCAGGAAGAGGTTGATCCTTCAAACACGCATGCCTCATAATGACAGACCCTGACACTGCTGCCCTGCATAAGGCTTCTAGTGCATCATATCTACAGTGCAAAGAGTGTTTGGCTACCTGACAAGTAGAGTACAGTAAATCTGCTAACTCTTTTGAACTGGCACAGTACCTCACAAAGAGGATCACTGGCCTCAAACAGATGCCCTAAACTGACTGTCTCAAAAAACTCCAGCTTTACGCCGTAGCATATCGCCTACTCCGAGGTGATCTCTGCCTAACATATAAAGCTATGTCAAACCCAGAGCTGTTGGACATGCTACACCTAAAGAAATCCAAATCCCTCCGAGCTACATGCTCTAGGGACCTAAACCTTGTCACCACAATAAACAGGACATGCTGGTGGAATAGAGTCCTGTCCCAGAGACTTCCCATACTCAGGCTACCCATCTATGTCAAGCAAAGTTCTTTATTAGCACTCTTTAAGAAAAATCTTGATGAGTGGATAGGAAATAGGAAATACACCCCAGGGATCACTTCTGTGTCTCTGCTCGACAGTGGTACAGGAAAATAACTTTCTTGGGTGGCATAAGCCAGGGAACCTTGTTGGCTAGGCTTACACAGGCTCTTGGGCCGATAGTCTAGTACCTACCTATGAACCTATGAACCACAGTCAGGAAAGGTAGAAATATTTTGTTTTAATAGTTCCAAAGTGTGTTGTTGATATTTTAACATAGGGAACTGACAGTTGAGTGCCCTGATAGCTAAGGTTGTAGAGGTGTATACTTTTTTACACCATCTGTCCAGAGCTCTGGATTCCTTGTCAAAAGGCATAGGATTCTTTGCAGAACTAGCCTTAGCTCCTTTTGGTCCCTGTGTAATGACCTCCAGGTCTGCAGCAGGATTTCTGTACAGGTATTTGTGAGAATCCGGTACTCTGTAATACCTGTCAGGTTTAGTGGGAGCAGGTGGGAGGGCAGCAAGGGCTAAGCTGGATTCATGGAAAACATTATCCACCACTTCTAAAATAGGGGGGGGGGGTAGCCAGGGGTCTGTGCTGGGGCAGGTCTAGAAACTCTCTTAAGTCTTTTCTTAGACTGAGGGAAGTCCTGAGATTCCCAGTGGAAATGTTCCCTGAGGGTGTGAAGGTTTCCCCAAAGGAAAGGTCTTCTGGTGGGGAGGCAGAAGAAATGGATTCCTCTGCATCTGAGGCTTCATAAGCAGTAAGAGGATGTTGTTCCTCTTCAAAAACTGAATAATCAGGTTCCTCAGAATCCTGCTCTGTCAATATTTCAGAAGAAGGGTGTCTTTTCCTTTTAGAATATGTGGCCTGACTACCCCTGATAAGGGAGATAAGATCCTCCACCATCTTAAGCATTTGGGCTTGGGGTGGTGGAGCAGGAGTAAGATGGAGACTAGAGGGGAGTGGCCTGGCTTCTAGGCCTAAGAGTATCCATCGGTCTGAGAGGAACGGTAGTTGGATGAGAGGACATCATATTTTGTCTAGAATCAATAGTACAAGAGGCTTCTCGGAAGCTGGTGCCTGCATCACATCTCCGGACCCAACCGAGGCAGAGACAACCAAAGGCTCGGAAGACGAAGAAGATTTCTGCGGCATATCAGACTCTGAAAGGGTCTCAGTAGAGGCCTGCATAGATATTGTATCGGGCATCAGGGGCTGCGAAAGCACCTCATTGAATTCCAGAGAACTGGTGACCTGCTTACCAGTAGCGTCATCGGAAGGCTTAGCCTTGTATGGTCTGTCTCTATCTTTATCTCTATGTTTTTTCAGAATGTCTACAGATTGTTGGCTGATGGACGCCATTTCGGAATGTGAAGACAGAAGATGAAAATACCTATCTACAATAAGAGCTTTACGATGAATGGTTCTCGGGTTAAAGAGGGCACAGAACCGGCAATGTGGGATGTCGTGGTCTGGCCCTAAACAAGTGATGCAGTATGAATGGAAGTCTCGATGTGGGATCTGCTTTCCACATGCGAGACAATTGTTAACTTTTTCAGACATTGGTTAGTGCAAGAAAAAAGGATCCCCAATGCGGTACTTAGCTTTAGACATTTTCAGCTGAAATTCGCGCTCTGATAGAGACCGACCGGCACACTTGCAGACTGCTAATGCTATGGGCTCCACGGCAAGAAAGACTGATGTAAAGGTGCCAGATGCCTTATTTTGTAGCACTGCTGACCTGACATCAGTCAACAAGCGACAGCAGCCGACGCAGAAAAACATTGATTCTGGTATTCGGGGTGGCTGAGAGCTACCACAGCAGGGATAACCCACAGGTGATGACTGCAACAGTGAAATACGAAGAACATCAGCAAAGTCCTGAGAACAGTCCAGTGATTTTTTTCCCTTTGAAAAAAATCACTGGTCCATAACTTCGCTGTTTTGTGGTTTCGGCTTTTATGTGTTGATGAAAGAGCATTCGCTCTTTTGTCGTTTTGTTCATTTAATGTAGCCCCTACACACACACACACAC
Organism: Protopterus annectens; assembly: GCF_019279795.1. Taxonomy (NCBI): domain Eukaryota; kingdom Metazoa; phylum Chordata; order Ceratodontiformes; family Protopteridae; genus Protopterus; species Protopterus annectens. Next base: position 1,486,659,271 of record NC_056725.1, on the reverse strand, counting down.
ACACACACACACACACACACACACACACACAGAAACGTGCTACACCCAGTATTCAGTAATACATTTATGCTATATGCTTATGGTACTTGTGATACAAAAAAATTTTTTTATGGCAAAATGTGATGCTTGTGAAGCATATTATATAGGCAAGAGAAATCATAAGTTAAAAGAGCGAATAGAAGATCACCTAGCAGAAATTCATAGGAATGTACAGACTAATGCATTATATAAACATATAATTGAAACAAGTACACCACATCAGTTTAAATTTATGATTTTACAAGTTGTTTTTGAGCAAATAAGAGGAGGAGATTTGATTAATATGACTGAGAAGGAAGAACTTAAATGGATTATTAGATTTAGAGTGCATGTAGCTCCAGGTTTAAATGGAACACTTACTATTAATCCTATTTTAAAAGAACTGCATAACACGATTAATTAGACTTTGTCCTTTTAATTCTTAATTGTGGATTGATCATGTGATTTGTATACTGTATATAAATGAAGTGTGTATTTAATTGTATTATACCTGAAGAAGCTGATTGTGAAAGTGTTGTACAAGCATAATAAAGTTTTTAAGTCTTTTAACTTTGACTGTATTGTTTTTGGAGGAATTTTTTGTACTTAGTATTGGTGTCAATCTCTCTGAATTTATCACCCGGTTATATTTTTGCTGTTTGTTTGACCATTTTAAGCCTAACCAATCACTGTACCATGTGTTTGTAAGACAAACACCTTAATCATTACACCAACCTGTGTGTGTGTGTGTGTGTGTGTGTGTGTGTGTGTGTGTGTGTGTGTGTGTGTGTGTGTGTGTGTGTGTGTGTGTGTATACAGCTGGTAAACATGATGAACCACACAGTATATACTATCTGCAGATCATGGTTCCAAGTCCCACATTTATCTTTTAAAGCTGAAACCTAATAAACACTTAACACAGTAATGCATGTATATCTCTGCTTGTCACATTTGCACGTCACTTACCTTTGTGCAGACACAGTCTAATGGCCCATACAAGAAGCAGACATTCTCAATTTAAAAAAGGATACATTGTTGCCTCTTTTGTTGAGCACCATGTAATCTCACTAAGCAGCATTGTGCAATGTTCAGCAACACCTGCAGGTCCAGAACACATGCAGACAGGAAGCAGACAGCAGTCAGTTTCAAAACTGATACATTGCATCATGTGTGGTTTGCCACCACCCAAACATGCTAAGCGGTGTTGTGCGACAGTCAGCAAGCTTCCTCACTACCTGCATGTCCAGAACAAGCAGACAGTAGACAATTTCAAAATGATACATTGTATCATGTGTGGTTTGCCACAACACAAACATGCTAAGCAGCACTGAGCAGCGGTCAGCACACATACAGAGTAATGAATGTGAAAATATACAGCTATTGCCTTGTTATTCCTGTGGCAGCAGTTGTAAGTTAAAGGTTATACTACAGCTGAGCCCGGGTTCTAATCCAGCAAATGCCTAACTTTTCTTACTGATGTTCCACTTGACTTTTTATGCAAATTAACAGTAGAAAAATACTTAGACATAGTTATAACTATCTATAGCAAGTGAACTGAGTATACACAGGATATCAGAGACATATTACATGTGTAACTGTGGGTATCAGTACAATAATGGTTCGACAATTACACAATTATTTTCTGAATGTTCACATCACACTCATACATGGTTAAACACTGAACTCTTTAACGTATATGTATAACTAATAAGCAGGTCTGACAAATAAGGTCTCAGATGCAGTGAGCACTCTGCATGGTAATGATTGTAAAAAATACACTTGTAGGCCAATGTTCCCTTTGGCAACTGATATAAGTTAATACTTATAATACAGGTGAGCCAGGGTTCTAATTTAGCACACTCCCAATTTTATTAATGCTTTTCTACTCAATTTTAAAAACTATTAGACAAAGTAAACATAATTATAAACAACAATAAATATGTACAGCAATGAAACTCATAGGAATTATATGTTTGACTAAGGGTATACTGACAATTATGTTTCTGTAATAAGGTGTACTCTCCTCCACACTCACACATCTAACTCCACCTTTCCTCACAACAAATCAGAACTCGTCTTCACCTTTCACACTTACATATCTTACTCCACCTGTAACAGTACCACCTATCTACCTTTACTTTTCCACTACTTCTCTCAATTTGGCTTACCCACCTACTGCTCATATATTTTCCTCCTCCTTCATTGGCTTTTAATCACTTAACCCAATTTATCTTACTATGTATTTTTTCTTTTCTTTTAATATACCTCACACCTCTCTAGCATGAACCACAGAATATATCTCCCTTTTCTACTACTCCTTTACTTTCTAACTTCCTTTGAAATCCAACTCACTTCCATATACTGCACCCAAAGCTATTTACCTATAAAAATCTCTCCTCACCCACTGCACTGTTTCAAAAACTCCTCTACCAGTGCTCCTCGTACCTCTGTACTTCCTAAAAATCAGACTTAATCATACTCCTACACAGTTACATCCTCACAAAAACCTTACTGCTATCAGGTGATATCCATCCTAATCCTGGTCCAACCCCTTCCTCACCCATAAACCTTTCTCCTTCCATACACTCAGGACAACCTAACCCTCACAAAAAAAAATCTATCTTTCTATTCTATGAATACCAGCAGTATGAAGTAAAGAGAAATATTGGTCTTAGTATAAAGAAAACTTTATTCCATGTAACAAGGTAAAATGATAAATGAGGACGATCTGCATAGATTACAGCGTTATGCCTGGCAAAGGCAACACCTGTGCATGCCCACTTATGGAGAAAACCATCCAATCCTCCTAAAAAAATGGCAAGACCTTAATATCGAATTAGGGTTTAGTTACATGAGACTACTAAATGAATACTTTGCACCACTAGAAGCAGACTTACGCTCTAAAGTTGACTTAGCTCATAAAAATCTTGTTCAACGCTTTAAGTCTGAATATTGTAAGTCTAAAATACAGGACATTTTTATGCACGTCAATGCTTTTAGTGACAAACTTAAACAAACTAAATTAAAAAAGTTGCAACGAGATCATAATGACTTTTCTCTCGGGCAAATATTTGTTATGATGATATACCTATAGACTCTGTTTCCTCCTCATCAGTTAATGCTCAACCTGTTGTTAGTTTTAAATAATGTTAAACCAGCAAGCACTTTTGGATATACCTACAGAAGTTTCACTTGGAGCCAGACCAAAAGTAAACATCAAACAGCAGAGGCAAGAAAAATCAGAAATTGACTGTTGTACCTTATAATCTGTCTACTTTGGTTTTGGATGATTCTGACATTAGTGTACTAAGCAGAGGCTTAAACTTTATTCCTGCTCAATGTAGTAACCTTACTGACACTTTATTTGATCTACGTTTATTCTGTAGATCTGTTTCTCTCAAAATCTTCTTTAAAGATGAAAGAGAAGTTTCAGCAAGTGTAAATTCTAGTCATCCATTTAAATGTAAAAGTAACTTTATTCCAGTAATGCCCCTTAGTGTAGAATGTTTTTTAAAAATATGTGAAAAAGATCTTTATTCACTATTTTCTAGTCACACTAAAAGAGTTGCTTATGTAAACCTCTCCCCCTCTGAATTTAAGTCTTTAACTAAGCTTAAAGAAACCGCAGAAGTAACGATAAAACCTGCGGATAAGGGTGGAGGGGTTGTTATACTTAATACACATGACTATTCACCACTCATGATAGATATGCTCTCAGATTCCAGTACATATAGTATCATTAGTTCCAATGACATTAATAAAATTATTACTAATATAAAAGAAACATTACATGATTTACTTCTTTGCAGACAGATTAATGTAGACACATATAATTATCTTTATATTGAACACCCAGTAGTACCAGTTATTAAAGGATTACCGAAGATTCATAAAAAAGTAACACCCATCCCTATGCGACCTATTGTTTCAGGAAAAGGGTGGGCTACATCCAGTATTTCTACATTCATTGAATATAACCTCAGACCAGTAGTGGATTCTGTTTCCTCTATATTAAAAGATACTTTTCAACTTTTAGACAGCTTAGTGCAATTGAAACTAGACAAGACACCAAATAAATATCTCTTGATTACTTTAGATGTAAAAAATCTTTTTACATCTATTCCCAATGATATTGGTTTGGAAGCTATTAGGGAATTGTTAGCTAGTGAACCCACATTTAATGGAGACAAGATAATCTTAATATGTCAATTATTAGACTTGGTTCTTAATAATAATGTGTTTATATTTGGCGACAGAAATTATTTACAGACATGGGCAACTTAGTAGTCCTTAATTGGGAAAAGAAGCATTTATTTGATCATCCAAGTTTTAGCAAAGTTAAATACTATAAACATTTTGTTGACGACGTTTTGATCATATGGGAAGGCACAAAACTTGATTTTGATCAGTTTTTACTATTTTTAGAAACCACAACTACCTATCTTAGATTTACCATAGATTTTTCATTATCTAAGATCAATTTCTTAGATGTATCCCTTACCTTGACCAATGAAGGAACTATTATTTCTTCAATATACAGGAAACCAAGCTGGACTAACACTTTGCTTAGTTTCAATAGTATGCATCCAAGGCATACGTTTTCTGGTATTGTAAAAAGCCAATTCGTAAGAATTTCTAGATTATGTAAATCCAGCAATTCTATATCCATAGAGGCTGACAAACTTGAATCTCTATTCATTGATAGAGGTTATGATATTAATATGATGAAAAGTATAAGATCTTATTATGAATGAAGTCACATCCAATACCACTAACACCAATAATAAACGAAATATACATTTTAGTAGGAACAATTCTCATAATAATTCCAATATATTAAAATATGTTATTAAATATACAAGTGATGTAAAGAGTATAGAAAGAATTATTTACAAAAATTGGAATGTACTTATTATGGATGATTTGGTGAGGCATATAGTAGGTGAAAATCCCAGATTCTTATATAAAAATTGTCCGAACCTTAAACAAATTCTTTGTGATGATTTCACTCATAATAACAGTATTACTGTCTTTAATGGCAATAAGCTAGGTACATTCCCTTGTAGGAATTGTAACAGATGTTCATATATTTCCGTCCATCAGTCCTATACTCATCTATCTTTGAATTGCACATTTAACCCCAGTTTTTTTGCTACGTGTTTAACAAAAAAATTAATATATCTAGCAACCTGTAACAAATGTCAGCTTTTTATGTTGGCCTTACTAAACGAAGGCTAACAGATAGGATTTATTAACCCTCTATTCTATAAAAAGCTGTGAAAATAATGCCCTAGCTTTACACATTATGGATAATAAAGATCATAGCTTCCACTTTAGAATCTTAGAAGTAATTTCCACAAACAAGAGAGGAGGTGACAGAACTAATTGTTTGGCCATTGCTGAATTAAAATGGATTTTCAGGCTAAAAACTTATTTTAAGTTTTGTCTGTTTTAATTTTTAATTAATGATTAACAATGTAATTGGCTATGCTTCCCACCAATTCTGATATATAAGAATAAGCCTTTATTTTAAAACAATATCTGATGACAATATATCGTGGTGAGACCAATATTTCTCTTTACTTCATTTCTTGGATTTGTGACTTTTTGGTCTCTTTGCATCAGCAGTTACATCTTAATTCTATTATTAATACCAGCAGTATACTAAATAAAGTCAGTGAACGTCATGCTTAGCTAGACAACTATTCCCCTGATATTATCACTCTCACTGAAACCTGACTAAAGCCACAGGTTCCTGATGAAAACATTATCTCTTCTGGGTATAATATACTTCGTCTTGATCACTGAAAGAGAAAAGGTGGTGGAGTTGCCATTGCCTATGCCTATAACCGTACTCTTTCATTCCTAGACAAATTCCATCCTTCCTTCCAGCCGAAATCCTGATTGCCAGCCTTAATCTGAACAACTACATCACTGTCGCCATAGAAGCAATATACATTCCACCTGGGGACAACATCCCCATACTGGAAAATTTTTTCTCCTACCTCTCTCAACACATTCATAATGAAATCCTCCTCCTCAGTGACATTAACATAAACTGGTTACACATTTCCTCACCTAACTCTAGTGAATCAATGAACCTATATTGCTTCACTCAACTAATCTCCTCTTCACCAAAGCCACTTGCAGCTTAAGGAAATCAAGGGATAGAATGTGGAAAATATGGCTGAAATCCAAGCTGCCCATCCACCTACAAAAATACAAGGAACTTAGAAACCTGTTAAAAATCAAGTCATCAAGGACAAAAAAGAATTCTATCATAACCTACCAACTGCTCAAAAGTGAAATCCCTCTAAGTTCTGGAATGCAATTAATCATATTCTCTATCCTGGCAACCCTTCCTCTCCAAACCTCTGCCCTACAAAAACACCACAAGAAACTACAACTATCTTTAACTCTCACTTTAATGAATCTATCAAAAAGATGCTACCCTCCAACTCCCAATCTCTCTGTAATCTATCCTAGCCATAATCTCTCCTCAAACTCCAGTAATTCATTTTCCCTCAAATCTGTACCTACCAGCTACATCAAAACTCTACTCGGCAAACTAAAACCCTGTTCTCCTTCTGTTGACAACATCCCTCCCTACTTCCTTCAAGTAGCAGCAAACTCTCTGGCTCTTTCTGTATCTACTCTCATTAACCGCTCCATCTCTGAATCTAAAGTTCCCACTGTCTGGAAGGACTTCTACACTATACCTATACAAAAAGAAGGTAACTCCACAGAAATCTCCAACTTCTGACATATAGCTATCCTTTCACCCCCTCTTGAAACTCCTGAAAAAATGCATTCACAAACAAGTCATGCAACAATTATTACAAGAAAATCTTCTTAACCCCACTCAGCATGACATTTGCCCAAAGCACAGAACCACCACTGCCCTCCTACGCTTATTCCTTGATCTTTCAAAAGCTTTCGACACAGTCTCCCACTCTCTCCTTCTAAGCAAACTGACTAACCTCAACTTCTCTACCCCTAATATAGAATGGTTTTCCAGCTACCTCTCAGATTGACAACAATCTGTAAAATGGCTCTCTGCTCTCTCTCCCCCCTCTACCTGTTAAAACCGGCATTACCTAAGGTTCTGTACTTGGTCCACCTCTCTTAAACATCTTCACTAACCTACTCTATGCATCTTGCCTTCAGTCATCACTTGTCCAATACGTGGATGACTCCACAGTTATCTCTATCGCTGACACCCCCACAGACCTTCTCTCACTTTCTCAGTCTTCCTTTAACTCAGTTGAATCCTGGCTATCCAACAACCAGCTTATACTGAATCATAACAAAACCAAAATCTTACTATTTCTCCCAAAAAACCTTAACAATCTTAAATCTTCCTTCTCCATACTCTCTCTAAACAACAAACCAATCACTGCTGAATCCTCCACTAAACTCTTAGGTGTCCTAATCAATGACAAACTAAAATGTGATCTACATGTCAACAACTGTATCAGTAAAACACACCAAAAACTGGGGTTCTTATGCAGAAATAAAAAGTTCCTCACTAATAAAGCAAGAACATCCATCTCACATGCTTATCTATTACCAAATCTTATGTACAGCTCCCAAATCCTAATTAACCTCAACTTATCACTCCTTACTAAGTTAAAATCTACCTGTAACAAAATTGTCAGATCCACAGTAAACTTAAATTATAAATCACATCACTGTCTCTCTCTAAAAACCTTACACTTGCTTGAATTTCCCCATCAGCTTCTTTCACAACTTATGTTTATTCATTCCATTTTATATCAACCCTCTTTCTGTCCAAGCATATCCCCCCTCATCTCCTACTACACTCCTTCTAGGACTCTACAAAGCACTGACCAAGACCTGTTTCAAACCTATCAACCAAAGAAAAAACTGTCTGCAACCTTTACAGCTACAACCCTACCAAATCATGGAAAAAAAATACCCCGAGAAATCAAGACTCTCAATAATGCTAAGGAATTCAAATCAGCCTTAAAAGATTACCTGAACAATCAATGGTCCTGCAATTGCACTCAGCCTCCTTAACTTATTCTGTAGTACTCTGCCTCCCTTACCTATTTTTCTTCTTCCCATTTCTCCCATTGCTGCTCACTTGCCTACCTTAAACCCCTAATCAACTTCTCCCCATCTACAAAATACCACTTTTTCCTTCTCAACCAAAACACACTTCTACTCTCTTATCACCCCAATCTACTATCCTTTTACTGTAACTCCTTCAGTCAATACTTCCTAACTATACTGTATTTCCTCCACAACCCCATCTCTAAACTAAAGTCGTATTAGTCCACTATTTATTGAACCCAAATAAACCTGTACTGTCTAGTCTGTATCTTAACCTGTCTGCGTTATATATTATTTTGTAATTGTAAATTCATTTAAACTGGTCTGTACTCAATTAATGTCTGTTTTGAGCATTATTAATATGTTGCTAACAAATGTTACTTGGAGTTTATCTCCAAATAATGATTTATTGTCTTTTCAATTATTGATTGATCACCATTTCTACTATTATACTATGTAAAGGTGGAGCTTTTCTCCCCGGGCCTCTCCTGAAAAAGGGCTATAAGCTCAGTCAGACGTACCCGGTCAACAAATGTAAAATTAAAATAAATAATAAATAATTATAATTGGCTTTTCTGGCATTGGATAGACTTCAGTGATGGTCATACACACATGAATATATAAACCATAAACTTGTCATGTCACACACATACATGGTTAATCTCTCACTCCGTCATGCATATTTATATATAATTAATGAGCACGTCCAACAAGCACTTCTTCTATGGCCAGGATGAAAAATCACCTATGTGGAAGATTATGTTTTGTCTATTTTGCATAGGTCTGAAGCCCACATTGTACAAATTCATTTTATCAGTGTGTAAAGCCACACAACAAACATACTGGGTCATAAAATATAGGCCGCCAATACATGTCTGCAAAGTTAAATCAAATAACAGATACAGCAGCAACCAACCCATAAACTAATGCCAACTATCATATTAACCTTCCTATTTCGAAAACTGCTTTTCTCTCTGTTTGGCACTGTTGCTCTCTGCTTGATGTCACATAAACTCAGTTGGCATGGTTGTTCAGGTTTGTGGACTAGAATTAAATGCTATAACACAAATAGGCAGGAAAACACTTAACTGTTGCCGTATGACCTGAGTGGACATGTCTGGAGTTAGAAGGGAAGGTGACCCATTTAGTTCGCAAAGGTGGGATGCGGAGGAGTCCAGATCTTTATTGGATGCCTTGTACAGCTCCACATCTGAAGGGTGCTGCAGGGGGATTATACCTGGTCTCAATGCAAATATGAAGCTTGGAACAGTCTGGCCATGGCTGCCTTCAGTGTGACTGGCATTCCACACACTGGTCAGCAATGCAGGCACTATTTTATTGACCTCAAAAGGCGTAAGCAGGATACACTCAACCAGTGGCTGGATGAAGTTTGGACTGCTAACATCCCACAGTTGTGTAAGTATACAGATAAATATTTATTTATTTATTTACATTTGTTTACTGGGTAGTGTCTGACTGGGCCAGGGACCCATTTTCAGCAGAGACCTGGGGAGATAAGTTCCAAGACAACTGGTTGACAAAAACATAGCAATGAAAAAGATAAACAAATGACAAACACAAAAGAGGTAAGATACAATTTCAAGGTAAAGATAAGTGAAGTAAAAAAACGTGCAAGAAAAAGAGGTAAAATACAATATCTGTATTCAGGCAGGTGATATGCAAAATATATACAAAAAAAAGATTGTATTCACAACTCTGTTTATATATATATATATATATATATATATATATATATATATATATATATGGATCTACTTTAGTAGATCGAACATATTACAAGTTCTAACCACATATGGCTGAGACCTAGTCTGAACACTGAAGTAAAAAAAGAAAAAACAACAACAAAAATGAAAAAAATTTAACTGCTGTACCAGGGCGGCTATGCCATCGTCCTGCTCCCCTCACACCCCCCCTTGCTTAAATATACCAACTCTGAGATCGCACTACATTGTGGAAAAGGGAAATCTTTGCATTCTACTCAAAAGTCAAAAACACAGTGCCTTCGACCAAAAATAACTCCTCCAAGCAAGTAATAGAAGCTGATTTTATTGACAGAAAAACAACATTAACGCTCCTTCACACAATTACGTTTTCGTCCTACCAGGACTTCATCAGATAAAATTTTTTATACCAACAGATCTATTATATACTTTTGATCTGATAATTAATTGAAACTAAACCAATAAAACCACACAATTTCATTTGAATTCGTCAAATCAGGTTAAACCAACACCTTTTCATATAATAGTTCATGAATATTAATTAGTTTAACATGTAAAAAAGTGCATTAGTGCTTACAATACTTTGCCTACCTAAGATCCTTTTAAAAACTTTAAACAATAAATATATAAAATACATATATATATATTCTTTTCACTAATAAATATTTTAAAACCAATTAGTTTATACGTGAACATTTTTTCCAGGAATGAGTAAGGGAAATCCATTCATTCTGGCAATGTTGATGTTACTTTAGTGTCTTACCCCCTCCAGTGTCCTTTTATTATTATTACAATTAAATTTTATTTGATTTTAATTTCAGTAAAGACACTATGGATAGATAGTCATTTAAGCCTGGTTCCTTTCCTGCTTCCAAGCTAACCTGCCACCATAGTTCTTTACTTTCAAGAATGTCTTCCCAGGGGCCACCCCTAATGTCCATTTTAATTTGTTCTAACACTAAAAATCTAAAACTATACCCGTTACAAACCTTACTGTGTTTAAAAAGTGCATTAGTTTCTTTGCCTCTATTAATGTCATATGTATGCTCATAAATTCTTTTTTTCAGACTTCTTTCCGTCTTACCTATATAAAAGGATTGACATTTCTCACATACCACTAAATATACCACCCTACTAGAATCACAATTATAAAAGCTTTTGCTTATAATTTTTCTTTTTCTACTATAAATATTAACCTCATTTGTGTTCATAATGTAAGGGCACTGTTGACATTTACCACATTTGTAGGTTCCTTTCCTTCTATTAGTTAATCCCAAATTATTGAATCCTATTTTTCTATCATACTCTTCAAATTTGGTGCATTTTTATATATTATTTTGGGTTGTATCTTTTTTATTTCATCTAGATCCGTAAATGTTGAGAAGGTATTCCATTCTCTTTCCAGTATTTTCCTCAAATTCTTATTTACCAAATTGTATTCCACTACTAGACTCTTTTGATACCCTTTCACCATATTTGTTTCCTCAATATTTTTTTCTTCAAAATGACTATTTAAATCTACCCCTTTTATGGGGTGAAATCTATTACTTCTTCCTTCTTCTACCTCTTTTCTCATTTTTTCCACGAAATCTTTTGGATACCCCCTATCCTTAAACATTTTTTCTAACTTTTCACATTCATTTGTGAAGTCAGTTTGATTACTGGTCATTCTAGAACCCCTTATAAACTGACCCTTCACAATGTTCTTCTTACAATGTAAGGGGTGTCCGCTGTCATAATGCAAGAAGGAATTAACATAAGTGTCTTTACACCTTAGTTTCAAATTGACCATCTTTTTTATAAACTTCTACATCTAAATATTTTAAAGTATCAAAACTCATAGTATGTGTAAATTTTAAAAATCTAGTAGTGTTATTAATGTATTCGAAGAATTCTGTGAATATTTCTTTTCCCCCAGTCCAAAACATAACTATATCGTCTAGGAACCTACGATATAATAACCAATATTTCTTAAAACAAGAATTAAGTACATATTTTTCCTCCCATTTACTTAGAACAATGTTTGCAAAGGTAGGTGCGCATGCTGCACCCATGGACACACCTGTTGTCTGTTGAAAAAATTCACCCCCAAACATTATAAAGTCTTTACTGAAATTAAAATCAAATAAAATTTAATTGTAATAATAATAAAATGACACTAGAGGGGGTAAGACACTAAAGTAACATCAACACTGCCAGAATGAATGGATTTCCCGTACTCATTCCTGGAAAAAATGTTCACGTATAAACTAATTGATTTTAAAATATTTATTAGTGAAAAGAATATATATATATATATGTATTTTATATATTTATTGTTTAAAGTTTTTAAAAGGATCTTAGGTAGGCAAAGTATTGTAAGCACTAAAGAACTTTTTTACATGTTAAACTAATTAATATTCATGAACTATTATATGAAAAGGTGTTGGTTTAACCTGATTTGATGAATTCAAATGAAATTGTGTGGTTTTATTGGTTTAGTTTCAATTAATTAACAGGTCAAAAGTATATAATAGATCTGTTGGTATAAAAAATTTTATCTGATGAAGTCCTGGTAGGACAAAAACGTAATTGTGTGAAGGAGCATTAATGTCTTTTTTCTGTCAATAAAATCAGCTTCTATTACTTGCTTGGAGGAGTTATTTTTGGTCGAAGGCACTGTGTTTTTGACTTTTGGGTTTTGTTGTAGTGCCTAGCACATATAGACATAATAGACTTGTTTTCTAGTATACCTTATGAAGAAAGAATGGAGATGTTTGAAGAGAGTGTATTTTCTGATAAAAAAATGACACAAGATGAAAAAATAAGCACAGTTGCACTCGTGGACATGGTATTGAAAAACAACTTTATAATGTTTGTAAGAAGAACATTGTGAAGGGTCAGTTTATAAGGGGTTCTAGATTGACCAGTAATCAAATTGACTTCACAAATGAATGTGAAAAGTTAGAAAAAATGTTTAAGGATAGGGGGTATCCAAAAGATTTTGTGGAAAAAATGAGAAAAGAGGTAGAAGAAGGAAGAAGTAATAGATTTCACCCCATAAAAGGGGTAGATTTAAATAGTCATTTTGAAGAAAAAAATAGTGAGGAAACAAATATGGTGAAAGGGTATCAAAAGAGTCCAATAGTGGAATACAATTTGGTAAATAAGAATTTGAGGAAAATATTGGAAAGAGAATGGAATACCTTTTCAGCATTTACGGATATAGATGAAATAAAAAAGATACAACCCAAAATAATATATAAAAATGCACCAAATTTGAAGAGTATGATAGAAAAAATAGGATTCAATAATTTGGGATTAACTAATAGAAGGAAAGGAACCTACAAATGTGGTAAATGTCAACAGTGCCCTTACATTATGAACACAAATGAGGTTAATATTTATAGTAGAAAAAGAAAAATTATAAGCAAAGGCTTTTATAATTGTGATTCTAGTAGGGTGGTATATTTAGTGGTATGTGAGAAATGTCAATCCTTTTATATAGGTAAGATGGAAAGAAGTCTGAAAAAAAGAATTTATGAGCATACATATGACATTAATAGAGGCAAAGAAACTAATGCACTTTTTAAACACAGTAAGGTTTGTAACGGGTACAGTTTTAGATTTTTAGTGTTAGAACAAATTAAAATGGACATTAGGGGTGGCCCCTGGGAAGACATTCTTGAAAGTAAAGAACTATGGTGGCAGGTTAGCTTGGAAGCAGGAAAGGAACCAGGCTTAAATGACTATCTATCCATAGTGTCTTTACTGAAATTAAAATCAAATAAAATTTAATTGTAATAATAATAAAAGGACACTAGAGGGGGTAAGACACTAAAGTAACATCAACACTGCCAGAATGAATGGATTTCCCTTACTCATTCCTGGAAAAAATGTTCACGTATAAACTAATTGATTTTAAAATATTTATTAGTGAAAAGAATATATATATGTATTTTATATATTTATTGTTTAAAGTTTTTAAAAGGATCTTAGGTAGGCAAAGTATTGTAAGCACTAATGCACATTTTTACATGTTAAACTAATTAATATTCATGAACTATTATATGAAAAGGTGTTGGTTTAACCTGATTTGACGAATTCAAATGAAATTGTGTGGTTTTATTGGTTTAGTTTCAATTAATTATCAGGTCAAAAGTATATAATAGATCTGTTGGTATAAAAAATTTTATCTGATGAAGTCCTGGTAGGACGAAAACGTAATTGTGTGAAGGAGCGTTAATGTCGTTTTTCTGTCAATAAAATCAGCTTCTATTACTTGCTTGGAGGAGTTATTTTTGGTCGAAGGCAATGTGTTTTTGACTTTTGGGTTTTGTTGTAGTGCCTAGCACAGACTTTGCTGATTCTACTCAAAAGGTTGATATAATAGAGAAGAAGAGAAGTATGTGGTTAGAACAGTTGGAAGCTTTGAGTAGAAGTTAGCCAGGTTGGAGTTAGCCTGGGTGGGTGCAGGAGCTTAGCCAGTGGTTTACAAGTTGTTCTTTAAGAGTAGTTTAAATTTACAATTGTCAGGATTTTTAAGTATATGCTGGGGCAGTAGGTTCCAGGATTTGGATATTTTATTAGGATAAAGACAGTAAAATAAAATAGCATAAAGATAACTTAAATTAGATAGAAAGCTGCATGTAGGCAAGACTGGTATACATAATGCTCTTCTCTTTTTCTCTCCTTTTCATTCTACAGCCAACCAGGAGATAACAGAGAAAGTACAGTTTTGTACATACCATAAATGTAGATGTTTGAGTGCTCATACAGCTGCAGATATAACAGATGGGTTATCCTGCCGTCAGGCGGGTCCTCGGTCGGCCGAGTTCCAAAGTCTAGGTCCGGCGTCGGTTGTCGTCGCTTCTTCCCTGATGTCAGTGCGGCAGGGGTATAAAAGAGGCAGCCGATGCCATTTTCTTCAGTTTTTCTTGCCCCAGATGTCAGGTGCCCCCAGAAGGAAGGCAAACATAATGTTACGCAAAAATGCAATGTTGATAAATCAAAAGCAGTAGTTGAATGCAAATACACCATAAAAGAATACCCCAAAAAGGTTATATGAAAAGTGTGTGTCATAAGGCCTGTCCTAAGAGGGGATGGAGGGAGGGAAACCTGGACTGCAGCTGTATGAGCACTCGAACTTCTACATTTATGGTAGGTACAAAACTGTACTATGTTCATCGTGCATACAGCTGCAGTCATAAAAGATGGGTAGAATCCCAAAGCTAAGTAAGGGTGGTAGGCACTAAGTGGAACTAGGAGGGGCTAGGGTGCCCTGCAGGACTGCTGTGGCAAAGCCCACTCTAGCTTTAGAGTATAGTGGGAGGTGATAGTGCTTGGAGAAAGTGTGCACTGAACTCCAGGTGGCTGCTTCCAAAATGTCCTTGGTAGGGACCCCCCTGAGGAAGGCTGCAGAGGTAGCTGTGGCTCTGGTGGAGTGGGATCTGATGCATGCAGGCACAGTTTTTCCATGAAATGAGTAACAAAAGCGTATGCAGTGGGCTATCCATTTTGAAATTGTCTGTTTGGAAATAGCCTTTCCTTGAGCACCTGTAGCATAGGACACAAAGAGTTGCTCAGATTTCCTGAATGGCTTTGTCCTGTCCAAATAATAACAAAGTTGTCTGTGAATGTCCAAGGAATGTAGTAGTCTTTCCCCTTTGTTTTGTGGATTAGGATAAAAGGTAGGTAAGTGGATAGTCTGATTCAAAGCTGCACTGGATACTACCTTTGGCATAAAGGTAGGGTTGGTTCGTAAGGAAACTCTGTCCTGATGGAAAATGATGAATGGTTGCACAGCCATGAGGGCCTGTAGCTCCAAAACCCTGCGAGCTGAGGTGATAGCCAGAAGAAAGGCTGTTTTCCATGACAAGTACTGTAACTCTGATGAAGAAGCTGGCTCGAAGGGAGGAAGGGTCAGCTTTTCCAATATGAAGTTGAGGTCCCAAGCAGGGACTGGAGGTTTCCTTGGGGGTTTTATATTCTTTGCCCCTCTGAGGAACTGCCTTAAGAGAGGATGAGAGAATAAAGGAGGATCTGTGTTGTATTGTGCAGAAATGGCTGAAGCGTGGATCTTGATGGAGGAGAAGGAAAGTCCACTGTTTAACATCTCCGCTAGGTACTGTAAAATTTGAGGTATATTTATTACCCAAGGATTTTGTCCCTTCTTTTGATTCCAGGCACAAAATCGTTTCCATTTGGCGGAGTAGGTCTTTATAGTAGAAGGTCTTCTGGCCTCCAAGATGACATCCTGCTCCTCCTTGGAGAGGAGAAACTGTTGGGAAATCAAGGAATTCTCCATGCAGCTAGATTTAAGGTTTTGAGCTGGCTGTGAAGGGTTTTGTAGTTGTGCTGGGACAACAGAAGAGGGACTAGAGGTAGGATCCATGGTGGGGAATGTGTCAGGCTCTTCAGGAGCGGATACCAGTGCTGTCTTGGCCAGTCTGGAGCAATGAGAATCATTTTCGGCCTCTCTGCTTTGGCTTTTAATAGAACTTTGGGCAGCAGAGGAAGAGGCGGGAAGGCATAGACTGTCAATGTTGCCCAATTGAAGGAAAGTGCGTCCACTTTCCAGGCCTGTGGATGATAGGTCCTTGAACAAAAGTTTTTCAACTGGCAATTTCTGCGGGTAGCAAGATGATCTATGTCTGGCTGTCCCCATGCCGGAGTTATCTTTGTGAAAACTTGAGGATGCAACTTCCATTCATGTGGATCTGTCATATTTCTGCTTAGGTTGTCTGCCAGTGTGTTTTCTTTCCCTGGCAGGAATTGTGCCTGTAGTTGAATTTGCAATTCCAGTGCTGTGTTCCATAGGGTCATGGCTTGCCTGCACAGGGGGTAGAATGAGTTCCCCCCTGTTTGTTTATGTACCACATCACTGTGGTGTTATCTGTCCTTATCAATAGCTGGCCTGGATGCAGTAGGTCTTTGAAGGTCATAATAGCCTTTTGCATGGCTAGCATTTCCTTTTGGTTGATGTGAAGGTGCTTCTCTTTTCGGGTCCATTTTCCCTGAATGCACTGATCTGGCATGTGTGCTCCCCAGGCGTAGTCTGAGGCATCTGTTGTGATGATTTGAGTTGCTTGAGGTGCAGAGAAAGGAAGACCTGTGTTTCTTTGGCAAGCTTGAGCCCACCACATAAATTCCTTTTGAAGGCATGGAATGAGTGGTATAATTGCTTCCAAGCTGTGGCTGTGTTGAGACCATAAGTTTTTTAGGTACCATTGAAGTTTCCTCATATGCAGCTTTGCACATGGGATTAGTAGGATGCAAGATGCCATGAATCCCAGAGCCTGCAGGACTTTCCTTGCAGTTAGCCTGGTGTAAGTTGCCATTTTTCTGAAGTATTGAGACAGTTGCCCTTGCTTGTCTGGCGTGAGGTAGGCCATCTGGGTGGTTGTATCCAAGCTGGCACCCAGGAAAATTATTTGTTGAGAGGGTATTAGTTTTGATTTCTTTTTGTTGACTGTATATCCCAGGAAGTTCAACAGTTTTATTACAAATGCCAGGTGCTGCAGTAGTATGTCCTTGCTGTCCGCTTGGATCAGGCAGTCGTCCAGATATGGATAGATTTGTATCCCTTGTAGTCTGCAGAAGGCAATTACTGATGCCAGGCATTTCGTAAACACTCTGGGTGCAGTAGATAAGCCAAAGGGCAATGCAGAGAATTGGTAATGGGTTGAACCTGCAAGAAATCTGAGGTATCTTCTGCAATCTTGTCTGATAGGGACATGCAGGTATGCCTCCTTGAGGTCCAATGTTACCAGCCAAGACTCCTTGCCCAGCATGGGAAGAAACTGCTGTAATGTGAGCATCTTGAATTTTGGCACCTGTAGAAATGTGTTTAGGATGGATAGGTCTAAGATAGGTCTCCAATCTTTGTCTTTCCTTGGTACCAGGAATAGTCTGGAATAAAACCCTTGACCTTGTTCTTTTGCAGGTGCCTCTTGAATTGCTTTCATGTCCATGAGAGCTGAAATTTGTTTTTGTGCCTCTGCCCTTTGATTTTGTGGCAGGTTTGGCATGCCTCTCATTTTTGGAAGGGTGTGAAAGTGGAACCTGTAGCCTCTGTCTATAATGTCCAGAATCCATTTGTCTTTTGTAACAATATGCCAATTTTTTTAGAATAACGTCAGTTTTACGCCCAAATGTGCTGCCATTAAAGTTTTGCTTGGCAGGTGTAGGGGGAAGTCATTGTGTCTGTTTCCTAAAAGACTGTGATCTATCTTCTCCACCTCTTGGGGTTGGTGCTTGCCACTGTCTGGCTCTGAAAGATCCTTGAGATTGCCCTCTACCCCTTGGATGCCTGTATCTGCCCCTTTGAGGTCTGTCCGTGGATGGAAAGGACCAATTTTTTGAAGGCCGGTTTCTGCTGAAACGTGGAGGCTGCACCTGCAGGAAATCTTTCACTGTTTGCATTGATTTCACTTTTTCCTCCATTTTCTTTAGCACCTCCTCAGCTTTAACACCAAACAATACATCTTTTTGAAGAGGTGCATCTAATAATTTAGCTTTGACATGATCTGGTAAGGTTTGCTCTTTGAGCCAAGCATGCCTACATATAACAGACCCCGTAACAGCAGCTCTACATGAGGCCTCTAAAGCATCAAAACCACACTGTAAGGTATGTTTACCCACTTGCTCTGCACCATGCAACAAATCCTGCAACTCTTTTAAATCTGGTTGTTCTGGTTGTGTCATCTTGCTTTTCAGCTGAGATATCAAAAACTGTTGATACTTTAACATATGGAACTGACAGTTTAATATCCTCATGGTTAAAGTGGCTGAGGTGTACACCTTTTTCCCCCACCTTTCTAAAGCTCTGGAATCTCTTTCTGAAGGTAATGGGTTTTTAGCAGTAGAGGCCTTAATTCCCTTGGGACCCTGTGAAATAGTTTCTGGGTCAGCAGTATGGCTTTTATATAAGAACTGGTGAGAATCAGGAACCCGGTAATACCTGTCTGGTTTAACAGGAGCTGGAGGCAAAGAATCAGGATTAAGGCTGGCTTCTGTGTACACATCATCCAATATATCTAAAACAGGAGGGATAGCTAGAGGCCTATGCTGGGGGAGCAGAAGAAATTCCCTGAGCCTTTTCTTTGAATCTAAGTAATCTTGGCCTTCCCAGTGAAAGTGTTCCCTCAATGTATGCAGGGTTTCCCCAAAGGAGAAGTCCTCAGTGGGGGAGACCGAGGGAATAGACTCCTCTCCATCAGAGTCTTTGAATGGAGAATAGGCATAATCCTGGTCCTCAGATAGTTCTGAGGTAATAGAAGCTTGATCTGAGGAAGGGTAGTCTTCCTCTAATCTGGGCCTTTTGTCAGAGGGGGGTTGAGAACCCCTGATAAGAGTAATCAAATCCTCAGCCATTTTAAGCATCTGTTTTTTAGGCATGGTGCCTTGAGAGGGGGTCTGAGGAACTTGTTTTTTGGTTTTCATGGCTGTTTTAGATTTAGTGAAGGCTTTAATAGAGAAGGAGGAAGGCCTGAAGACCCCTTGAGAAATGGCAGGCCTGTCTAAATTCTGAGTTTCTCCACCAGGAGTGGCGTTGGTATCAGTAGTAGGAATGGGGGCCGAGGCGCCTGCGACCTCGGGTACTGAAGACACCGGTAATGCATTGTCATCGGTACTCAGGGGCTGCGTAGGCGCCTCGCTGAGTACCGGAGAACCAGTAGTCGGCCTTAGCGTGGTTTCAGTAGGTGGTGCGGACCTCGTATGTCGGTCCTTATCTTTGCATTTTTTGCTCAAAACTTGAGTCGGAGTATCCGACGACATAATATAATTAAATTTTTGCCAAAAAAGTGAAGGGCGAACTCCGCCCGACGCTTAATAGTGCGTTTGTTGAATCTAGCACAAAAACGGCAGGCCGAGACGTCGTGGTCTGGGCCTAAGCAAGGTATACAGAAAGAGTGGAAATCCTTATGCGGTATTTGCTTCCCACATGAAATGCAATTATTAACTTTGTCTGACATCGGTCTGAGGCAGGAAATGTTTCCCCAACGGGGTACTTAGCTTTCAAGAAGACTTCATCTGAAATACTTTCGTAAATTTCAGGAGCTGGCAAATCGGCACTTGCGAACTGCTTCTGCTTTGGGCACCGCGCGGCAAGAAAGACTGAAGAAAATAGCGTTGGCTGCCTCTTTTATACCCCTGCCGCACTGACGTCAGGGAAGAAGCGACAACAACCGACACCGGACCTAGACTTTGGAACTCGGCCGACCGAGGACCCGCCTGACGGCAGGATAACCCATCTGTTATGACTGCAGCTGTATGCACGATGAACATCAGAAAAGCCCATGCTGAGTATTTAGATAGACTTAGGGAAGCAAGGGGAATGTATGCAGCACAACATAACTATTATTTTATCTAAATGTTGCTCCCCTATACAGTAGCAGCAATTTATGCATCCATATCTTAACTGTAAAATCAAGCACGCATGCTTCAGTCTGTAGCACAAGCCAACTGTAACAGTCAATTATAATACTGTATTCATATGGTGAGAGTTCAAATCCCATAAGTAACAAATATATAGTAAAATCATTTAAAAGAATTACATAATAATTTCAACAAAACTGGCATACATGCTATGCTGTTAACTTATTCTGTATTATTTCATCAAGCATACATGCAATATATGCATATTGTAAGGATTACTTGGAGCAATCAAAAGTTATAGTTTTTAGTTGTTAAAAAGTATACTTAAATGTAAAAGAAGAAATAAATTCTTTATATTGTATGTTTTTATTGTATGCCATATAAGACGTTACTAATTATCTTTTTTTCTCTTTATCCCAAACCTTATCTCTCTTTTTTATTTTTGTATGTCTGGTCACAACATTTTCATGTCATCAGTTCTTGACAACTCAGAAAATATTTTACAGCACAGAGAGGTAGGCCAACCACTGTGGCTCAGCCTACCCCCACTCCAATGTCCCCTGCACCGACACTCAGCATATCTAGTACCTAACCTGGCAGTACTGCCTCTGCTGCACCTGCACTAGCTGGATGTCCACATCAGGTAGCATTACCCCTGCAGCTGGTGCAGTGGTTCCCTCCAGGAGTATTGGCAGAGGTGGTGATTTTGTCACCCACGGTCGTGGTACATGAGGTTCTGGAAAGCATCATTGGTGCATGCCTCGACTGGATGGAGAAGAACTTTGCTGGAATGCTGAGCAAAGACAAACATCAAGCACTCCAGCAGAAGCTGAGGAGAGGAATGGTGATGACAGTTCTGAGGCTAAGCACAAGATTCTCACTGTCCCATGTTTGATGGGCATGGGCATCCGATGTCCCCTCCTTATCCCCAGTCATAGTATCCCCAAACCTTTTGTGCTCCTCACCATCCCTGTCTCTTGTTTTGTTTGTCCTGTTTGTCTTTATCCACCTCCTCACCTACTCTACTTACCTGACCCAGAGATACCTACATCCATTACCACATTCCTCTCTTACTGAAATAAAAAATCATAAATGTGTACCCAAAAAATATCGTCTCATACACAACTCTCCACTTTGCATGTGTCTTCTTGACACACCTGATTCGGTGATTGAGGTGACAATCCAAATTCAGTCAATATTCTATACATATTCATTTTATACTGCTGAAGAAGTGGATAGCTACTGTTCTTTCATACCTCCCTCCTGCATATCCATATATTGGTTTCCCTTTGTCCTTCCCTCTGCTTGCCCCCATTCGTCACTTTCCTATCTACCCCATTTTCACACCTTTGTCTGATCAGTAAATAGAAACAAACACCACACAAATAAATAAGAAATCCCCACCGAAGCCCTTCACTTTTTGTCCCCTGTGTTTGCATGGAGTTTCGCATCATGCACCAATGCAAGTGATGGTGAATGAGTCTTCATGTCCACTGGCATGGTGTGGTTACCTCCGCACAATGCTGCTTACACCCTCTGTGCTATGGAAACACACAGTTAAAGTAGAATAACGGCACTTATATTACACATTTCCTTAAAAAAAAACTATTTATTTAGTCTGATGACTGTACCAATATGTAATTCCATATGTGTACTGTTGACATGCATTAATTCACTGTAGTCATTCTATCTCACATTTCAAATAATTACCACATGTAATTATTTACTACATCATGAATACATATTTAAAATTATTAGGTAGAGCTGGATTTGAACCCTGTAACACCCCTCTCAAAATAAAAGCCTCAGTCCTCTTACACCTGCTGCCATAGAGTCAGCTAAACAGCAGGTGTTATTCTTTCACTTAGCACTCTCCAAAGTGCTGACTTCTGAGCCTCTCTGCTTTGTGTATTTCTACAGAGGAAAGCAAACCAACAGAATTCTCATAATTTTATTAATGAAGCAAAGGCCTGTGTTTGCTCATCACTTAACTACATGCAAATGGAGAAAGCAGTATAAATACTTTTTAAGGTTTGACAATTTATGGCACAACATTTCCGATAAGAACTACATATGAAACATATAGTATCTATTAGCTATGACTACCATAGCTAGTATAGATAAGTACTTCACAAGTTCAAGTAGGTGTCCTTAAATGTGTATCTCACATGCACAAACACTTTACCATAAATTGCGCAAACCAGCTGCTCATTAGTGCACTATGCATGTATTACTTGTGTTTACTGCCCAGTTAATCTTCATTCCATTACAGTACATGTAAAAACACAACCAAAGAGAAGGCACTTTTTAAAAACTGAACACATATTTACACTGTAGTTATGTGTTATCTGCACTCATGCACTTGAAACTTATCTCAGTACTTGTTCCCAAGTATCAACTACGCTACTGAAATAAATACAAAAAAATGCTTTGTTATATACCATCTACATCTTTATACAGAAAATACACATTCAGACTGTCTAATACTTGTACTAATGTGAACAGCAATTATTCACAAATATGAACAATCAAATATGATCACAAAAATGTGTGTGTCTTTATGTGACAATTTAAATTTGTAATGTACATAACATACTTGGAAAAATTTCTCACTTCTGCTAAATGCATTTGTGACAGCTTTTGCATATAGTTTGTAAAGCTGTCTTTTAAGGTATACCTGCACATTGGGAACACAACAGGAAATGCTGCAACTGCACTTTGTCCATCACTCTCATAACAGAATGTGTCAACCAGATCATATAATGATGATAGCATCATATACAAAGACAACTCTGACAAGGCAAATAACATACTCTGGTAGTGTAGCAATCATCACATACTGTGTTTTACAGATGGGAACTAAAAAATTACATGTGTGATAAATTAGCACAGCAGCCACATTATTTGTGCATCAATATGTATGTGTACGTGTGTGTTCACTGCCACAGGAACATTAGTCTGTATCCTACTATCACCAATCCGGAAAAATGCAGAACTTTATTATCTTGACAGTAATACATGGCTACTCATTATTTTCATACAGCCTTCCCTACATCTTCTCCCAAACATCCAGTGATGATGACATCCACCATAAATTGTCCAGCAACACTGTAAAGGTCAGAGTTGTGTCATGGCATTTACATTAAATACTGAGTTCTCAAGTCAGTGTACTTAGGTAGGGTTTCTAATCTCACTGTGGTCAACTGGTGTGTGTGTGTGTGTGTGTGTGTGTGTGTGTGTGTGTGTGTGTGTGTGTGTGTGTGTGTGTGTGTCTAGTCAGAAGAACATAACTGTGTATCTTCCAGTATTTATTTATTTGTTTTTTATTTATTTTACATTTGTTGACCGGCACAGTCCAACTGGATTACAAGTTCATTTTCAGTGCAGGCCCAGGGAGAAAAGCTCCAAGAGAACATTTTTTTTTTACAAAAACATAGTTTTAAGGACAGACTTTTGACATACAATTTCCATAGAAGAGACTTTGACATACATATTAACTAACAGATAGGATACATTCGTTCTCTACAACACAGTATTACATTTTAGAAGATATTCTTAAGTTTAGGATTCCTGTGATAGATTTACTATCAGAGTAAAAGCAGAGAGACGTAGAATAAGGCTCCAAGAGAGCAGATGATGTTCGCCATAGTTGAGAAGGATAACAAATTGATTCACTATATTTCTTCACCTGGTTTTAGTTGAGAAGGATAACAAATTGATTTACAATATGTCTTCTCCTGGTTTTAGTAGCTTATGGAGAGCTCAACATTGCTGGGGTAGTTTTCCCTAACTCCTGGAGAGATGGGATGAGCAGTAGATTAACAGTCCTAAGTGGGTACAGTACTATGATTGGTTGGCTTAGCAGAGTTACTTAAGTTAGGTGAAGTGTTCTAATGAGACATTAGCCAGGGGGGATACAGGAGCACAGTCAATTATTCAAAAAGTGAGTTAAATGTGATGGGGATTTGTTGTCAGTTATGTGGGCAGGAAGGGAGTTCCAGGTTTTTGTTATACAGTGGCTGTAGACAGACTTACCAGCTTCATTGTTACATTTGGTTATTTTGAGGAGGTTTTGTGTGCTAGACCTCAAGGTCCTGGCGGTTGTATAGGGTTGCAAAAAATTTGGTAGGGCTGGGGTGTTTTCAGAGTTATGTATTACTTTGTGGGCTAGTGACAGATGATTGAGTTGAAGTAGTAGTGGTAGTTCTAGCCAGTTAAGTTTTTTTTAGGCATTCACAGTGATGTGTTCTGATGGGAGAGGTTGTAGTGAATTTAGCTATCTTATTATAACAACTATCAGGTTTGTTTAGTTCGGATTTGCAGAGATTTATAAGCATGGGGGAGGCATAAAGTAGGGTGGATAGTCCTTGCTATTGTAGTTTTGGAGTGGTCAGTGAGGATTTTTTTATTGCGATACAGTAAAACAGTTTTTTATGTACTTTCTATGGTTATAGAAATATGTAGGTCAAATCTAAGGTGATTATCTATTTCAACCCCTAAGAGTTTGATATGATTTGTGGGAGTGATTGTGGTCTTGTTAAATGAGGAGATGAAGAAAGAATCAGTGGGAGATGTGGCTGTGTGGGAGCTAAAGGGTACTAGCTTTGTTTTACTTATTCACATTACAGTATTCATCAATATAATCTCATGGGGTACAAATACTTTGACAGTTGTACATGACTACACATCCATTTCATTCAGACCTCCCAACATCTTCTCTCAAACATCCAGTGGTGATGCTATCCACTACAAATTGTCCAGCAGCATTGCAAAAGTTAGACTTGTGACATAGTGCTTGTGTTAAATACTTAGCTCTCTAGTCTGTGTACTTAAGTAGGGGTTCTAATCTTACTGTGGTCAACTAGTGTTTTGTGTGTCTAGTCAGAAGAGTGTAACTGTGTAGCCTACAGTCAGCAATGCAATTCCATAGAGTACAAATATTTTGACATTTGTATATGACTACACATCTATTTCATTTAGGCCTCACAACATCTTCTCTCAGACATCCAATGATGATATAATCCACTATAAATTATCCAGCAGCACTGGAAACGTCAGACTTGTCCTGTGGTGCTTGTGTTGAATACTGAGTTCCCTAGTCAGTGTACTTAGGTAGGTGTTTTAATCTCACTCTGGTCAACTGGTGTGTGTGTGTGTATCTGTGTTCACTTGGTTGACATTCAAGAGACCATTTTATACCAGCATGTAGGACATAGCTATTACCAGCCTCTTCTCACCAGCCATTGCTGATGTCATAAGTTATAAAGTGTTCTCCGACACTATAAAAAGCCAGCCTTCTGTTGTGGGGCTTGCATTAAGTACTGTGTTCTGCAAATAGTTATGCAGGGGTTCTGTTCTCACTATGGGCAACTGGTGTGTGTTTGTTCAACTGGTTGACATGCAAGACACCATTTTTACACCAGCATATGGGATACCGCAACCACCATTCTCTTCTCACCAGACACCGCTGATGTCATCATTTATAAAGTGTTGTCTGACACTATAAAAAGCAGAATTGTGCTGTGGCATTTGCATTAAGTACTGTGCTTTGTGAATAGTTAGGTAGGAGGTTTGCTTCTTATGCTGTCAATTGGTGTGTATGTGTGTGTGTGTGTGTGTGTGTGTGTGTGTGTGCGGTTGTTCACTTGGTTGACATACGAGAGACTATTTTCCATCAGCATGCGAGACACTGCTACTACCATCCTCTTCTCACTGAACACTGCTGTCATCAGTTGCAAAGTGTTGTCTGACACTATAAAAGACAGACTTGTGATGTGGTACTTGCATTGTGAGTGCATTCAGCAATCACTATGGTGACAATTTTAGAATGATATTTCAGTCCACAGCTATGTCAAATCCTCCTCTGAACATCTTGCTGTAGCATACTTTTGACAGTATTCAAGAGAAACCTGCACTGGGGCAGTAACATTAACTACTGTGCTTGCAAGGTACTTTATCTACACATATAGGTGTTCTAATCTGACAACAGGCAATTAACATGTCTAAATATACAACTATCAATTTTGAGACAATTGTACACAGGGATGTGACTCCACATCCATGTCCTACATTCCTCACAGCATGTTCTCCTCAGCATGCAATGATGCTATCATACTCCATAAAGTGCAACGTGACAGTGTTACAGTCAGACATATGTAGTATTGCTGCTGTGACATTGCATGGCATTCACATTGTATACCTACACAGGTGTAATGTTCAAATCAGGCACAGTCTACTGATGTGTGTGTGGTTGGTGGTACATTATGGTCAATGTATGATCTTTGGAATCGCTCTTCATTTCACTACCACTTGGGGAACATTTCATGTAGCCCCATGCATCCATGACATCCTTCCTGCAGAGGAGTGGAGGATGTACTCAAGTGAAATATGCATACACACATCATGAAGCAGGGTCCTTCCATGAGTCATTGCAAGCCATCTCCAGACCACTGCATGTGTGACTGCTAATTCTGTCATGGTGTAGTGTACATGTCCCATATGAATAATGGCAGGCTGTAATGCAGTCCAACAAATGTACACATATGCACAATAGTCTTACTATCTTTCATAAAACAGGTATAGGGATTTGTTTTTGCATGGTATAATAATGGCTAGGACTTCATATGATTTTGGCCATTACCCTATTAATATCCTATGACCCTATGAACAGCTGACATGATAATGTTGCTGTCACTGGCATGTGCTACATTGAGGTGTGGATGTACAGTATGACTACAAGATGGTATTACAATCTGTGATGTGAGCTAATGTATTGATTGCCACTGCTGCCACTGAATTCCATGCTCCTTCTGTAATAGCTGTAGTAATATGTCTCCTGAGAAATACTAACATGGTATGACACTTTTATGCATGTTGATGGCATATTACAGCATGTGTTGTTGTAGTGCAGAAGATCAACCTTTTACACATTTCACATTCCGCCAACACAGTGACATCATTACATGTTCTGAAACAGATATCAATATAAATTCATATTGATTACACGGTCACATAAATCTTGTCTCATACACATGTGGTTATGTTGTGATATATACAACCAATGTATCACATGTTTGGATTCAACTGCAACCTTGTGGAATTCACTTTCTGTGCACTTGTGTTGCTATACCCAAAGATTGTTGAGGTGGCCAGCAGCACCATTGGGTGACTATTAACATTTGTGTCAGGAAACTTTCCACAAGAACCGCAAACAACTGATCTGTTATGTGTCCTGATATTGCATCAGTGCCACTTAGACACAGCTTGCCCATGAAATGAATATACACATATTTTGTGCAATTCATGTAAGTTTGTCACTTTGGTACAGGTGTATGACTGCATCCATAGTACCAGTGTGTGAACTTAATGGATGACCACGGTTGTATTTGGGGGTCTTTTCAGATACCATTTATTGCAATAAATGTGAAATATTAAGGGGGACACACAACTAAGCAAAGATTTGTATACAGATGCCACCAGACATACCCAACCAGAGGAAAAAGTCTGCTAGTTGACAGTTTATCTCACACATCACTCCCCTCTTGCCACTAGCCATCAGCCAAAGTATACATGCAAACATTACTCAGTTTTTATTCTAAAAAGGGAAGCTCATCTGTGTGCTCTCTATGGCTAATAACACAGAATCAATGGGCCCTGACAACATCACAGGTTGCCTATAGCATGACTCAAAATATGGACCTACCAGACACAGTTGGATTCATAATTCAACACAGCCTTCAAATAGCTATGTTTCCATTGAATGGTGTACATCAACACGCATCCTTCTGACTTGGGGTACCATCATGTGATGCATACATGTACAGACCCATCCTGACTCTCCTCATCTGTGAGGAAGATCAACAAGTCATCATGGACCTTCTCTAAATGGACACAGATAATATCTTGAATGTGTACCAAACCAATGGGTGATTTATTCAGGCTACATCATGTCTGTTACATCTGTCTGATGTCCTCAAGAAGGTCAACAAGGACATGCGTGATGATAAACTATCATCCTGCTAACATGACCTGGACAAGACATTTGCCACAAATCCACAGTGAGGTATTACTAAGAAACTGTCACAAGTGGCCATAAACACCTACATCGCCAAGTAGGTAGACTACTGGATCACATACATGACAGATAAATATGTTGAAGTGTGTGAAATTATCTATATCTAGACTCTAGTGATCAGATCTGTACCCCAGTACTCTGTGCTAGGCCCTTTCCTGTTCATTATTTAAGACTCAGATGTCAAGACTGACTTGCACATCCTTTGTCCAACCAGCTTTGTTTTGGACTGCATATTGTGAACAATCACTGAATCTAAGTGTTGTACTGGTATAATACAGAGAGTATCAACACACACAAAAGATGTCTCCCACAGCTATGGGGACACAGTAGATGAACCAAAATCATGCAGGGATTAGTTCCTTTATAAAAGTAAATGCACAAGCTAATTATAATATAGACAGCACACTCCTATGAGCAAACCAAGTGGCATGTGACCTATGTATTCACGTAGATGGTAGGTGGAATGTCTACCAGCATGTCCCCACAGTGTTGACTACTCCCTTGTATGTAACACAACTCCTGAGTAAGTACGGGACATCCACATCAAAGGGCATTATAGTTCCATAGTTCTCAGCCCTCATCACACCAATAACAAGTACAATGCACTCTTTTTCATGAATCTCCCAACACATCTTCCAGGGATGAGTTACTCAAGTGTATCATATTTGCCACAGTGAGCTCCCATTTATCTTATTGGCCATATCCACCTATGTTTTTGTTGCATAACCATTAGTTGTTGATGGTGAGGAATCCACTTCAAGGTATTATACAAAATGCATGTGTGATACCTGTTCCTGTGATGCACACATTAAATACATAGCTGACTGACAACATTGATGGTATGGGTTACATTCGTAACAATATGGATTGTCCCACATATATGCCATGCACTCCTGTCAACTAGCAAGTATTGCTCATAACTTCAAAAGGAGGTGTAACAGTGTTCCTCCTAACACCTCCATCAGATGTTAAATGTTGAGAAAGGTGCCCTTGATTCACCTCACAGATTTCTGGCAAATCAGGAGAGTTGTACAAGTGTGTTTTTGCAGATCCAGCTATAGTCACTCACAATCATTTATATTATGTGAAAGACATGGAATTAATTGTGATATTCTGATATTGTCCATCATTCTATCTACTGTTGCCCATGAGCCTGTTGCTATGTGTCCTGCTTGGTCGAGACCTATGCTGACATTAAATTCATATTCAGGCAACTAATTTTGCACAGCTTCCCAATATGCACCTAACCCAGACTGTATATACTGTCCTTGACAAATGTTCTCTCCATTGTTAATGTCAGGATGCATATATCACAAAGAATCCACTTCACTTGATATGTCACCTTGTGTGACAGTCACATAATATACAACTGTGTGATGATATGACTGCACCCACACAAGAGGTGTACACAGCAGTACGTATAGTATTATGTGCATATGTGACTACTACTAATGCCACAGCTGTCTTTTCTTTGTGGTATACGTACATTGACATGCCCTTATCTGCTGTGCATTACCATGTTTCAACTGTCCTTTCCCCATGTTCATTCCTGCAATTCATCTGTGTGTCTCTTTTCAATAACACACTTGCCCTGAATAATTACTTCTAATGCAGTCTATGTACTCTTGGCGATCAGTTGCAAAAATTTTATTCAGTATGCCTGAAAAAGGTTTGCACACTACTCTGCACTGTATATACTTTTATGTAATGTGTTGGAACTGTACAGATTGATTTATTAAAAACCCTGGTAGTCATTGTGGCTTTTTGTGCAATCCTGCAGGGCTAAGTTTGCCTATAGATAAACAGGTGTACATATCTGCAGGTAATCGTATTGCTTTAAACTGTTTCCTGGCTAGACACAAAACCGGGCTTGTTTACATTTAAGCCCAGTGAATAGCATGCATAAGCAATTAGCACTGCTGCTCATTATGCAGACACGTAAACTCTGTGTAGGCTTTGCGCTGAGCCTACATGGAGTTTATTGAATCCCAAGACTGCATTTTTTTCTTAACAAACTGTACCAAAACATTAAGCTCTACTGTATACTTTTCTGAAGCTTTTCTCCTTGGGCCTCCTATGAAAAGGGATTATGCCCAGTCTGACTTTCCCAGTTATGAAATGCAAAATATATAAAATCAGATGGATAGATAGTTTAGCTGCCTTTAAGGTTAGTCTTGATGACTGGAATGGTATACACAAGTCCCACTAGTGTTATCATTTATGGCCCCGCTTGATTTGGGAGTTCAACATTATTAAATAACTGATACGGGTGTCAAGAACTTTTAAGTGTGTTTGCTTAACGATGTATATGCCTAAGTAAACTGGAAAGACTACAGCATAAATATACCAAGGGCATCCATGGATGTGAATATTTAAATTATTATGAAAGACTAAAATATCTGAACTTGTACAGGATCTCTTATTGATATCTAAGAGGAGATCTTATTCAGGTATATTGGGCATTGACAACTATCTCTGAGAATATTTGGGTTATCAAAAAGTAGTACAGAATTACAAGACAACCTATGTAGAAGATTCTATAGGAATGAAAAGTGTACTAATTGGTTCTCTGACAGAGTAGCTGATGCATGGAACAGACCACCAAATTACATTAAAACAAGTACTAGTTAGATATTCTTAAGAACAGCCTGGACACCTATTACACCACATATAACGGGAGGCTAGAAGGGCATTAATGCACATGCTTGAAATATTTGTATGTACATATCTATGTGGGTATCTTATGGTCCAGTGACTACTGACCAAGTATTGTTTTTATATTCCTTATTAGGTTCTAATTGTTGCTTACTGGTCTCCATACAGATTTCTCTGGAGGCAGATAAAGTGAACTGTTATTCCTATTTCTTTGTGAATGTGACACAGTTTGTTAATACCCAACAATCAATGACATACAATATTCACTGAAGTAGAAATACATTTGCTTTCAGTGTTACCAAGTGAATGATAGTAATTGGCCTCTTCTATGACCATCTCTTCAAAAAGCATCATATACATTTTACAATTCTTGTTCTGTATAATTCTGGGCTCTTGCTTACAAGATATTAGATATTACCTTGTTACTTTGTGAACTCAACTGAACTATTTAATAATCTGAGTACTCTTCAGCATTGCTCTTTCTTGGGACTGGAATATAAACTGTCAACTTCCAGTCCAATGGCCATGAAGTGACTTCCTATTTGTTAGCAAATTTTGAGAAACACAGAATGTAGGATTTTATAAGTACAGTTGTGTACACTTACCATAAATGTAGATGTTCAAGTGTATTAACTGTTGCAGTCATTACATTCAGGTTATCTGCTTGCAGGTAGCCCTCAGTCAGCCTGATTAACAAAGTCTTGGGTCCTGCTTCAGTTGCTGTCTGTTCTTCCGTGACGTCAGGTCATCAGGGGTATAAAACATGCAGCCGATGTCATTACATCAGTTTTTCTTACCCCAGATGTCAGGTGTCCCCCAATGGGAAGCAAGTCAATCTATAAATATACAAGGTTATACCTCAAACAAAAAAGCAAATACACCAGAAAGCTTTTAAGCATTGAAAAGGAGAGAAGAGGTATAGCCAAATGAAGCCAGAGGGCTGGAGGGAGGGTAACCAGGACTGTGACAGTGAATACACTCGAACATCTACATTTATGGTAAGTGTACACAACTGTACTATGTTCTTCATGTTTCACTGTTACAGTCATTACATTTGGGTAGATTCCCAAAGCTAAGGATGGGAGGAGGAATTTAGATAGCATTAGGATCAACTATAAGGCCCTGCAAAACTGCAGTGGCAAAGCCAGCTCTGGATTTAGAGAAAATTGGCAAATGGTAATGCTTGGTGAAAGTATGTACAGAACTCCAGGTAGCAGCTTCTAGGATGTACCTGGTAAGTACATCTCTGTAGAGGCAGATGCAGCCCTGGTTGAGTGGGATCTGATCCCCTGTGGGATAGGTTTTCCATGGTGCTTATAGCAGAAGTGAATGCAATAGCCTATCCATTTGGAGATAGTTCACTTTGAAATAGCCTTCCCCTCTGTCCCTGCAGCAAATGCCACCAGCAGTTTTTCAAATTTCCTTTGAGGTTTAGACCTGTCCAAGTAGAATCTAAGTTGTCTGTGCACATCTAAGGAGTGCCGTATTCATTTCCCTTTGTTCTGTGGATTAGGAAAGAAGGTAGGCAAATGAATGGACTGATTAAAGACCACACTGGATACCACCTTTGGCACGAAAGAGGGATTGGTCCTGAGGGACACTCTGTCCACATGAAAGATGATGAAAGGCTCCACTGCCATAAGGGTCTGTAATTTAGATACCCTTCTTGCTGAAGTGATGGCTAAAAGGGAAGCTGTTTTCCAAGAAAGGAATTTTAAATCTGCAGTAGCAGCTGGCTTGAAAGAAGGAAGGGTGAGTTTCTCCAATACAAAGTTAAGGTCCCAGGCTGGAGTTGGAGCTCTCCTGGGTAGTCTTAAATTTTTGGCCCCTCTGAGGAACTGCTTGGGCAGTGGAAGAGAGAAGAGGGGAGGCCCTGTGTTATAAAGAGCTGAAATGGCTGAGGTGTGATTTTTTATTGAGGAAAAAGACAGGCCCTTGTGAAGCATCTCAGTTAAGTATTGTAAAATCTGAGGTAAATTGGGCACTGCTGTGCTCATCCCTTGAGATTGGTTCCAGGCACAGAATCTTTTCCATTTTTCAGCATAAGATTTTCTAGTACTAGGCCTCCTTGCCTCTAAAATGACATCCATCACTGGTTTACTAAGGGATGGTAAAGGAGAGCTTAGGTAATTAGCCAGGCTGTTAGATTCCATGTTTGAAGCTGAGGGTGCAGAATCTGGTTCTCCTGCTGAGACAGCAGGGCAGAAGTCTGAGGCAGGTGCCATGGGGCCAACAGTGACACACTGCACAGGAGGGGGTACCAGTATTGGCGTGGCCAGGCTGGTGCAATCAAAATCATCCTTGTTAAGCTTGTCTGTGGGGAGCCCTTGCACAGAATTTTTCCAATTGATAGTTCTGGTGGGAGGCAAACAGGTCTATATCTGGGCTCCCCCATTTACTTGTCAACATGTTGAAAATCCTTGGTTCCAGTTTCCACTCGTGTGGGTCCATGAGGGTTCTGCTTAGTCCATCTGCCAGTGTATTTAGTTTTCCTGGCAGGAATTGAGCTTGCAGATGTACTTGGTAGCTCAAAGCTGTGTTCCACAATGCCATGGCTAGTCTGCAGAGGGGGTAAGAATGTGTACCCCCCTGCAATTTTATGTAGTACATAACATTGGTGTTGTCCGTCTTTACCATTAATTGTCCTGGAAGAATGTGGTCCTTGAAGGCTGTCAGAGCATTCTGTACAGCTAACATTTCTTTATGATTGATGTGACTGTGTATTTAAATTGGGTTCCATTTGCCCTGAATGCACTTCCCTGCCAGGTGCACTCCCCCATGCATAGTCTGATGTGTCTGCTGTTAGGGTTTGGGCGGCAGGGGGTAGTGTGTATGGTAGTCCCTTGTTTTGGTGGCAGGCCACTGCCCACCAAAGGAACTCTAGGCGTAGACAAGGAATGATAGGAATCATTGCTTCTAGATCCTGAGAATGTTGACACCATAGGCTTTTTAGATACCATTGTAGTTTCCTCATATGCAGTCTTGCATATGGAATTAGAATAATGCAGGAGGCCATGAACCCCAAGGCTTGTAGTATTTGCCTTGCTGATAGCAGGGTTTTTGTGACCACTTGTTTTTAGGTTGAAGTAGTGTTTTATTTTTTTTGTTTGTGATTTAAAGCCATCTGGGAAGTTGTATTCAAGCTTTCTCCCAGGAATATAATTTGTTGACAGGGTAACAAGTGTGATTTATTTTCATTTATGGTGTACCCCAGACAAGTTAGCACCTTTTGTACAAAAGCCAGATGATTCAAAAGTATGTCCTGGTTTTCTGCCTGAATTAGACAATCGTCTAGGTATTGGTATATTTGAATATTTCTTTGCCTGCAAAATGCAATGACTGGAGCTAGGCACTTTGTGAATACCCTGGGCACAGTAGATAAGCCAAAGGGCAGTGCAGAGAACTGAAAATGCGTGTAGCCTCCTTTGAAGCATAGGTATCTTCTGCAATACTCCCTGATTGGATGTGCAGGTATGCTTCCTTTAAATTTAGTGTTGCATCTTTTTTTTGAAAATCACAAAGGTGTTGTTTAGAGCAGGTAGGTCCAGGATAGGACACCATGAATTGTCTTTTCTGGGTACCAGGAAAAATCTCGAGTAGAAACCTTGTCCCTTTTTCTCTTCTGGTACCAACTGAATAACCCCTATGCTTAAGATAGAGAGTACTTGCTTTTGGGCCTCTGCCCACTGCTTTGGAGGTTGATCCAGACAACCGCTTGTTGTTGTGATGTGGAAGTGAAATCTGTATCCTTGGGACACTATATTTAAAACCCATTTGTCCTGGGTAATGAGTCCCCAGTTCTTTGCATGAAGTGCAATCTTTCCCCATTGTTTAGTCCTGTGCGACCCCTGGGATTGAAGCCTGGGTGCTCTGCTGGATCTGGGTTTGTCTGAGAAGGTCTGGAAGAGGCAGGAAAGGACCAGTTCTTAGAAGGCTAATGCCTACTAAATCTTGGAGGTTGTACTTGTAAAAAAATCTTTAACAGTTTGCATAGATGTAGCTTTTTCCTCCATTGTTTTAAGAACTTCTTCTGCCTTCTTGCCAAACAGATGGTCCTGATTTAAGGGAGCATCCAGTAATTTCACTTTAACATAATCTGGCAAGGATTGTTCCTTAAGCCAAGCATGCCTTCTAAGTACAGACCCAGTTACCACAGCCCTGCAAGATGCCTCTAGTGAATCAAAACCACATTGCAATGTATGTTTGCCAACTTGTTCAGCAGAATGCTTAAAAATCCTGTTTGTTTGTTTGTTTGTTTGTGTCTTTCTGCTTTTCCCGGTTAGGGGCTGCCACAGCGGAACTCCGGTCCACTAATGATTGGTAGTGAATTTTTACGTACCGGGTTACCAGCTCAGACGCACAACCTTCAACAAAGGCACGCCCCATTTACGTATGCCTCCCCACAGAAGACGCTCTAGCTGAGAATCAAACGGGATAACATCTTAAAAATCCTGTAAACCCTTATTTTCAGCACAATCAGGAGTCAACATCATTTTCTGTTTAACTAATCCAATAATATGCAGCAGATACTTTAACATATGAAACTGGCAATTCAAAGCCCTAATGGCCAAAGTTTCAGAAATGTATACCTTCTTACCCCATCTGTCCAGCGCCCTGGAGTCTCTATCAGAGGGAGTAGGATTTTTGGCAGTAGTAGCTTTAATGCCCTTGGCTCCCTGTGAAATGGTTTCAGGATCCGCAGTAGGATTTTTTAAAAGGAACTTGTGAGAGTCAGGAACCCTGTAATATCTATCAGGTTTTCTGGAAGCAGGAAGTAGAGAGTCAGGGGCCATGCTAGATTCTGAAAAGGCATCATCAACAATGTCCAGTACAGGAGGTACAGCTAAAGGTCTGTGCTGGGGCAGCAGTAAGAAATCCCTAAGCCTCTTTTTAGAATCAGAGAAATCCTGACTTTCCCAATGAAAAAGCTCTCTCATAGTATGCAAGGTTTCACCAAAAGAGAAATCCTCTGGGGGGGAAGCAGAGGAAACAGAGTCCTCAGCATCAGAATCCTCATAGGTAGATAAGTTTAAATCCTGGTCATCAGAGGAAACAGAAATTTCAGAATCCTGGTCAGACGTATCATAAGCAAACTCAGTCCTAGGTCTCTTAGAGAGGGAAGGTTGGCTTCCTCTGATTAAAATAATAAGGTCTTCAGTCATTCTTATCATTTGTTCTTTAGGCATAGAGGCCTGACCATGCGGTCTGGGCATCAGTTTTCTAGGCATGGTTCGAGTTCTAGGCCTTGAAGAAAAAAATGGCACTGGTTTAATATGTAAGTCAGAAGGCCGGAATACACCCTCAGAAGCCGGTGCCTGCACAGCGGCTCTGGACCCATCCAAGGTAGAGACATCTGCAGTTTCCACAGCTGAAGCATCTCGCAGCATACCGGACTCCAAATGGGTCTCAGTAGAGGCCTGCAAATCTGAAGTAGTGGGTATCAGGGGCTGCAAAAGCATCTCACTGAGTACCGGCGAACAGGGCGGTCTGCTCTGTCTTTATCTTTGCGTTTCTTCGGAATGTCTGTAGTCGGATGGCTTAATGAAGACATATCAGGATAATTGAACCGAGCACCAAAAAATTTAGAAGTGCAAATATACCGACGATGAATAGTTTGTGGTTTAAATAAGGCACAAAACTGACAGCAAGGTACGTCATGGTAAAGGCCTAGGCAAGGAATACAGTACGAATGAAAATCTTTATGAGGTATTTGCTTTCCACAAAAAATGCAATTATTTACTTTTACTGACGTTGGTTTAGAGCAAGAAAAAGTTTCCCTCAACGGGGTACTTAGCTTTTAGTTGATGACTTCAGTTCTGAAACTCGAAAACTAAAATTTCAGGAGTTGGCCGACCGGCACTTGCGAACTGCTTCTGCTTTGGGCACCGCACGGCAAGAAAGACAGATGCAATGACTTCGGCTGCATGTTTTATACCACTGATGACCTGACATCATGGAAGAAGAGACAGCAACCGACGTAGGACCCAAGACTTTGTTAATCAGGCCGACTGAGGACTAACTGCAAGCAGATAACCCGAATGTAATGACTGCAACAGTGAAACATGAAGAACATCATCTCAGCTGGAATTCCATTAATTCCCACAGCCTCCTTATTAGCAAGGATTTCTAGAGCTCACTTGACTTCACTCTTCGGGATATTTTGCTCTAGATCAGATGAGATATTATCATAGGTGTCATTGATGTTAAGATTGTTCTTATATAAATTCTGCTGTCCGTGCCTGGTACCTAATCTTCATATCAACTTCTTTTGCTACATCTCGCCCATCTTTATCTTTTATCATGTACATTTTTACACTGAAGTTTCCCTTAATATTGACAATCTTATTGAAAGGGTGTCATACCTTTCCCATTATGTCATCTATTATAGTCCGTCAGTTCTTTTCACTGCCCATTTGCCCATAACTTGATAAAGAGAAAAGTGTACTGATAACAAATGACAGTTCTGTGATATGACCCAAGCTGAAGACAACATTGTATAGCAGACTCAAGGTAAAAATCAAACATATGAATAAGAACAATATCTGAAAGCTGAGTGAGCACAAGTATGCAAAAGATTTACATACTAGATTTTATAAGTTTTATTGTCCAGGTAACATAATATTTTAGTTAATGCACACATACTTCATAACTCTTCCTCAGCATAATGTGTGACAACATGCATGACAAGTGGGCATACTGTGTGGCAACTAGTCTTATGAAACTTGAAGCTCAAAGTATGGTGCCTAAAACTAAACAGCACCATTTAGTAGAGGCACAGTAAAATGTACTGCCAAAGAATTACCTATGCCACAGGCATAGCCTAAAGTCCCTGTGACGTCCCTCCTCTGGGGTTTGATCAAGGAGCTTCAATCCTCACCACTGGACACATTCACTGTGAGAAAAATAGACACATACAGTATTTTCAGATGCAACTCTCTGTACCAAGCACAATTTCCCTTAAGAGCAAACAGAAAATGCACACTCCAGTCCTGGGGCTGGGCTTTCTGTCCAGGCCTCAAATAAGACTTCCCACTGACTACTATAGAGCTGAGTCCTTACCCAGATTTTTCAGGCCAAGTCCTTCAGCACCCTCTCTGTGAATTCAGCACTCTCAGTGTCCCTGTTCAAAGTAGCTATCACACAAACTCTCTTTGAGATTTGATACACACACACACACACACACACACACACACACACACACACACACACACAAACACACAGCTCTACCTGAGAACAACGAAAGCTGAAAACACCGACAACGAGAAGACTGACACCATAAGACCGACAACGGAAATAATCAGCAGTTCGGAATCCCGACGCTGAAAACACCGACATGCAAAACGAGAGCGACTGTGTAAGTATGCAATAGTGATGGACTTTAGGGTGCAGGTAAGGTAAGTGTGCGATAGTGACGGACTTTAGGGTTAGGGTGCAGGTAAGGTAAGTGTGCGATAGTGATGGACCTTAGGGTTAGGGTTTGGGTTAAGGTTAGTGCATAGATAATTTTGAATGTAAGGTTTAGTGTAGGTTTGTAAGGTTTCTGCTGTGCTTGTGTTGTATGTGTGTTTTTCGGAAATGGATTTGTTTAGTTTTGTTGACTGTCAGGATTGTGGTTTGTCGGGCATGTGAACTTTCGTGTTTTTCAAGTGTCGGTGTTGTGGTGTCGGTGATCTCATTGTCGGTGTTTTCGTTTGTTGGTGTTATGAGGTAGATCCACACACACACACACACACACACACACACTCATGCACTCATGCACACACACACACACACACACACACACACACACACACACACACACACACACACACACACACACACACACACACACACACCTGGGAAAGGCTGACACAGCTTAACTGTTCTGCCACGTCCACAAAGACTATAAGGTAGATTTACTGCCAGCAGAACACCCAAAGCCAGCTACTTTAAAGCTCTTAACCAGGCACCCAATTACACTTATTAAAATTAATACTTACACAAATGGTAGTGGTTAACCAAGCAGCAAGACTTTCAGGAATGTGGAGCCACAGTGCCACTAAATAAATGCAAGTACTCTAAAAGACCAGCCACAATGAAAGGTTTAGATATATTTAATAATGAATAAAAAAACATGAAAACACTGAATATCTCTTTATAATAAACACCAGAGTTTCAATCACAGGAAATACAAAAAATAACAAAGATGGAAAGACCCAGACAGATACAGAAAAAAACATTTAGCTAATCTCACTATATTTTTCTTACTGACTGAAGAATTACTGTCCCCTAGTTACTTATTAAAGCATGGCAAGATGAAAATGGATGAGTGTCTTGTCAGGTCCAAAAGCAGAGTGCACTCCTCACATATCTCACTAGCATACCTCTCAACTTCTTAGAGCAAGAAATCTGGACAAAGCCATTAATAATGGGGGCACAAAGGTCCAAAAATAGGCACAATTTTTAAATATTGCACTTGCAAACTTAAAAGTTGATAGAATAACTGGTTTTGCATTAGCATACATTTTCTGCAGGGTATGAATTCTGAAACTCAAATGTCTCTCATTATTTTCTGACTTCAATCTTGATTTGTCACTGATTTTCAAGAAGACCACAATTTTATGAAAAATGGATCAAAATATGAGGGAAAAATCTGGACATTCTGCAAAGATCTGTACAGCTGAGAGGTATGCACTAGTATTCAAGTACAATCTCAGTGCTGATTACAGAATGACATCACATCTGGTCATCTGACTCTGTGGTTCCCATACCACCCTCTCACAGAAAGTAGGGTGGCTTAGATATGCATGCATGATGTGTCAGTTCATTTTGTGTGTGTGTGTGTGTGTGTGTGTGTGTGTGTGTGTGTGTGTGTGTGTGTGCGTGTGTGTGTGCGTCTATGTTTGTGCTGTAGATCAGACTTTAAACATTGGGATGCAAGGCATCACACTAAACCCATGACACTTGAAATGGATACACATCACACACTACTGTTTTCTAAACAATCTTAAAACCAGGCCACATACAGACTCTAAGGTAAGTCCTCCTACATATTATTTCTTAAAATTACACTAATCATTCACCTGCAGTACCCTTCTTAAGTATTAGTCCTAAAAATACCATTTATTCCTGCTTTGGTAAAAGCAATTACATTTTACTCAGCTTTAAGGAACTCCTACATATGTACTCTAAATATAATAATTCACTATCATGCTTGTCACCTCTCGACAAGTCAGTTTACTTTTATCAAATTATTTTTTATTCAGTGTTACAAAGCCTATATTTCTAAATGTTTAGTGAATGTAGCTAGTACAGTTCAGGTAGCTTATAAATTCACAAATATTTCCATTCACAAATATTTTATCCTAGATGCCTGCAGAGTGACCAAAGTTAACACTCAATATCAATACATAACATCTGAAATCATTTACAAGGAGAGATCTAAACTATTTAAAATAATGCACTGGTATTGCTACGTTTTATGTTATGCTGACTATTTCACTGGCTGCTTTGACTGAGTCATAAAAGTTCGTCAATATAACAGTTTAAACGAGTACATAGTGATTGTCACATTCTGAGATTAAATCATGTATCCTTTTATCAACTAAAGTGGTTAAAATTACACTGACAAATCAATAGCTGAATGTTTTAAAAGTGATACTGAGTTAGCTGTACATATGCTTAGAATCAACTAATTTTGAACTAGTGAGTTGTTAGGTCTCCTATGGTATGCCAGCATTTACGAATTAAGAACTAGAACAATGCTTTAACAAAGTAAGATTTGTAGCTAATCAAACTTACCATACCTGTCACTGTTCTGTACTAAAAG
This sequence comes from Protopterus annectens, assembly GCF_019279795.1. Lineage (NCBI taxonomy): Eukaryota > Metazoa > Chordata > Ceratodontiformes > Protopteridae > Protopterus > Protopterus annectens. Next base: position 1,486,618,539 of record NC_056725.1, on the reverse strand, counting down.
CACTAAATTGGCTTGAATTAACCCACACATAGCATTCACACAACTTCTGCAAGTACACAAAGTAATATATAACCCATCTGTTCAACTGACAAACAAGTACTTGAAATTTATAAACAAAAGAAATCTAATGGATACAGCTTATTTTCCAATTGTGTGACCATCCCAACCCCTATCAGGTCAAAACCTAGCATTCATTCAAGCCTGTACTAAAGGGAGTCATTTCCAGTTCTTGTATGTTCCTGTACCACTCCAGGCGAATACCAAAACTTCTCTTTTTTCATATCATCATATTCTTTATGCTAACTCTCTTATTTAACCTGTCTCAGACCAATATTTCTGATTCTCCTAGTGGCCTGTATTGGCCTACAACCCTCTCCTTCTTCACCAATCTATTGTTTAATAAGCTCAATTAAATATTTCCTCTCTTGTGTGACTCTGCAGAGGGGAACATCTACCTTCTGACATCAGTACTACCATTTTTTTCCTTTTATTTTCATACTGATTTTGCATTTATCTTATATATATATACTTTTTCTTTTTTTATACTTTCTTAGCTCATATGTGTACATTTTCTATACATTGATTTGATGATTACATTTTTCTCTTAGCATTGTATATTTTACTGTGAGTGCTATTGACCAACTGTTGTAATCTATATTCTGTGGAACTTTTCAACCTGAGCCTCCACTGACAATGGGTTCCTGCCCAGCTGAACTTACCCATTAAAGAAATGTCAATAAATAAATAATAAATCAGAAATACAGCATTAAGCAGGCCTTTTATCATAAACCATCTGTGAATCAGGCAAGAGGGTATAAGGATTACCACACAAAGAAAAATGCACGATAACATATCAGGCTTTAATATTTTTCTCAATTTTTTCTTCTGTGAAAAAGAATTTATGTTTAAAATACATGCTATTTACTGGCTTCTTCAGCCTCAGTGACATCAGTCGATGCATTTTGTTTAAAAGAGAAGGTTCATCCTTTAGTGTTCTAGAGTTAAACTCAGCAAACAAAACAGGAACTAACATTAAGAAAGTATTATATTGCAACACTTTGAAAGTGAAATGGTTAATACTGCAATCTGCATTACAGGACTGCTTCTCCACCCCTCTGTAACTGTATCAGTTAGAAAGATCATTAGCCTGAACTCCAGGTCAAACAACAGCTTTTATTTACTGTCTGGTATCAGACATGTTTGTACTCAACTGTGTAATAACACTGTCCCAGAGAACTAATATACAATCAAGGGAGCAAGCCTGTTTTCTGCATGTACATATGAAGTCAACAAATCGTTTTCACTTCTGGGATGCCAAACAGTGAGCTAAAAAAAAAAAAATTTGAACTGTATTTCAAAAGATCATGCATGTAATGGTTATGTACAACCACCCACATATGAACATTTCAAAACTGAAAAAGAACACCATGCCAAAATCCAGTAGCAGACAACTTTATTATTCAGACTTCTCAGTACCTTGGCAGTTGTCTTTACACTACACTAAAATATTAAAACAAGCAGTTTATATGAATCAGCCGATTAATACAATTTGCCCACAGACACTCTGTTATGACTTAATTTGCTAGAAATTCTGCCTCATTACTAGATACTACCTTAATATTACAAGTAACTTATTTAATACACTATTTGCAGTTTAATTCTATAGCCCACTAATACCCTACTGCAAAACTTATATTGAAAAACACAAAATTTACTGCTCTTTATTTTACCAGAAACTTTCTGCAAGACAGAAATACACCAAATATGCCAGTAATTTAGCTTGTATGACCTATTTTCTAACTGCTCAGTACCATAATTTTAATAAAATTACTCTAAGTATAAATTTTATCTTAACAATCAACACATATAAAAGTGCAATCAACATTCTGTAATAAATACATAAATAAACACATATGTGTAATAGAAAGGATTTTGCCGTATACAGTTCAAAGATGAAGTATATCACCTGTAATTCTTGTTTTTTTTATCAAGAAGCATCTTCATTAAATTATCACTTACAGCATAGGCAATCACACATTTATATAAATGAAAACAAACCAAATTGATACAGTCCCAGTTGCAAGTATTTTACATCACAGACCATACTGAGACAATTTTAGCAGCAAACATTATACATCAGTTATAATCTACCCAATCATTATCAGTCAAACATTACATATCTCATTCAAACCCTGCCTTCTTTTAAACCTCGTTCCTCCCTTGTATGTATTGTTCCCACTTTTTCCTATATAATTTATTCCTACCCTTTTCTAAAGATCCCAACACCAGTTGTTTTATCTCCATTACTATGTTCACTACTTCTAGTACAGTTGGTTTAGACTTTGATGTCCATTTGCTAGTGTGACGCCCCTGCACTGGTAATCAAGGAGCCTCAATCCTGACCACTAACAGCAGTGAGTGACATGTACATTGGGAGGATGACAATTATACACACAGTAAAGTACAGTTTCCTTTAAGAGCACACAGATATCACAGTCAGTCTGGGGCTGGTTTCTCCCTCTCTCTCTAGATCCCGATAAGACTACCCACTGGCACTGCTATAGGGTTAGGATCTCAGCCAAATGATCAAGCCAAATCCTCCAGCACCCTCTCTGTCCAACCAGTGCTTCGTGTCCCTGCCCAAGTAACTGACACACAAACTTTGAGATATGATTTATATACAAACACACAGACACTCCTGGGGAAGGCTGGCACAGGTTCACTAGCTATGCCCCCTTCTGCCCAGACTATATGGTAGAATATCCCTGCCACCAACCACCCTTATCAGCTACTATAAGGCCTTTCCCAAAGGGTGACCAGTTCTACTGTGTAATGTTACTGTTATTGAAATGGTAAGTGTGACCAGATCTTTTAAGGCTATTCCAGAGTGGCCTGTACAGTATCACCAATTACATATACAAGTGCTCTAATATCTCTAAACAGACCAACCACAATTAAAAGGTTTAAATATATTTAATAATAAACAATAAAAGCACAAGACAATGCACATTAACTCAACACAGTGACAGTAGAGCTCAGAATCACAGGAAATATTTTAAAACAACATTGCAGAACAGTCTCACATAAACAGCCTCACATAAATACAGAAAACATCTAGACTACTCTTGCTATATTCCTATCTATCTCTAAGAGATACTATTCCCTAAATGTCTTACTTTTAGAGCCAGGCCGATATAGATGAGAAGTGCTGAAGAGATATTTACAGGTCCAGAACAAAATACAAAATACACAGACTTTCTCTCTGAGATAGTTCTTAAATTAATAATACACATTACTGCTGGGTTAGCTAGATGACATCACTATTTGACACCTGCATCTACTTCCCCAGGCTAAACAGATGCCAACAGAATTTAACATGTCTCTATGGAAAATACTTATCTCTTAGAAGCTGACACTTATCTCCTAGAAGTTTGCCAGAAACTGGAAGTTGTAAAGCCATTACTTTGGAAACCTGTAATTACCTATGTTGACAGACAATAGGAAAGCCTATAACTCTAGACATTGTGCATGCTTTGAGCTGAAACAGAGACTTCAGAGTCATAAATAAGTTCCACTTATTTTCTTAGAGTTTGCAAGTTAACTCTGTATATTCCAGCCTGTACCATCAACACATACATTTGCATAGGCATGTAGTTTATACACATTTCTGCTCTTTCCCAGCAGGGTGCACTGTGGTTACAATCTTGAAGCTCAGTACAGAACATATAGTTTTCTTACATTTCTAAGGCAATCATACAAATCATATTACTATTCACAAATGACCTAGAAATATTTATCTGGGCTGGCAGCCTTCACAACCCCCCCTAGAACCTGAGCTTGTTTTTCAAGTGACCCTTGAGAAACGTTGCTTGAGAGGGTTAAGTCTATCTGGGAATACCTAACCCCATTCACTGTCTTGACAGCCCATCTCCGCTGGCATTACTAACCTCACTGCAGTGCTGCACTGACATATCATATTCTTGCAGTCCTAAGGTCCACCTTAGCAACTTGGCATTTTGCTGGTTGGCTCGATGTAACCATGTTAGGGGACTGTGATCTGTAATTAAGTGAACTTTCTTCCATACTGATAAGGCTGAAGTTTCTGCAGTGCCCACACCATGGCTAGACATTCCTTTTCTACAGGTGCATTGCATTCCTCCCTGGGTTGGAGCCTACGACTGAGAAAACCACTGGATGCTTTTCTCCCTCTGCAGAACTCAGGCTAAGTACAGCCCCCACCCCATGGTTCAGATCATCCACCTGCAGAACAATTTCGTGTTGTAATCTGGACTGGCAAACACAGGGGGTCCTACCAAAGCTTCTTTAAGCTTCTGCTCACATGCTGGGGTTCACACTACCTTATCTGGCCTGTTTTTCCTTGTCAGGCCTATGAGGGGAGCAGCTATGCTACTATAACTGGGGATGAACTTTCTGTAGTACCTGCTGTCCCTAAAAATGCCCTCACCTGCTTTTTGCTAACAGGTTCAGGCCATGCCTGAATAGCTTCCACTTTGGCAGGTTCTGGCCTGATCTTACCACTCCCCACTCTATGTCCAAAGGAAGAAACATCTGTGATACCCACCTGAAATTTGCTGGGCTTAATGGTCAACCCTCTACTCTGTAGTCTTCCCAGAACCTCCCTGACATGCTGAAGGTGTTCTTGCCAGGAATGGCTGTAGATGGCAATATCATCTAGGTAAACAAGGGCAAAATCTCCTGCTCCTGCTAAGATATGATCTACCAGCCTCTGGAAAGTCACTGGGGCACTTTTCATCCTAAAGGGCATCGTTGTAAACTCATATAAGCCAAAATGAGTCACAAAGGCTGACGTGTCTCTAGCACCATGAGTCAAGGGCACCTGTCAGTAATCCTTGGTAAGATAAATAGTGGTAAGATACTTAGCCCTACCCAGCTGCTCTAGGGCTTCATCTGTCCTACGCATGGGGTAAGCATCTAACTCTGTGTGACTATTTAATTTCCTGTAGTCTACACAGAACCTGGTGATGCCATCCTTCTTTGGCACCAGCACCACTGGGGAGGCCCAGGGGCTGCTGGACTTCTGAATTATCCCTAGTTCCAACATGTCCTGTATCTCCTCCCTCAGAGTCTGTTTGACTCTCTCAGGCACCCTATAAGGGCCTGCCTAATAGGTCTTTGGGGTCCTCTGTTCACCAGGTGCTGCATCAGGTGGGTGCACCATGGTTTCCCAGTGAACATGTTCCCATATTCCTGTAACACTGCTCAGATTTCTCGAACCTGAGTAGGAGATAGCTGCTGGGACATTGCTACCCCTTCCACTGAGGTGTCAGTCCGAGCCTCACTGAAGAGATCAGTCACCAAATCTTCCTCAGACTCCTCCTGCAATCCACTGCAAATACTCAGTAAAAGGGCCTTCCTATCATATTAAGGTTTCATCATGTTAACATGGTACAATTTGCACCACTGCCTCCTGCCTAGCAGTTCTACCATGTAGTTAACATCACTGACCTTCCTTACCACCTTGCAGGGTCCATCCCAAGCTGCTTGCAGCTTGTTATGTCTGACAGGAACAAGAACCATTACCTGCTGCCCTACAGCATGCTCTCTAGCCCGAGCATCCCTGTCACACCAGAACTTTTTCTGCTGTTGGGCTTCTGGCAGGTTCACCTTGGCCAAGCCCATATGTTCCCTGAGCCTTGTCCTGAGGTTTAAGACATATGTCACAATAGACTCCTAGTGGGATTCAAACTCACTCTCCCATTCATCTCGAATTAAGTCTACAGGTCCCCTCACCCAATGCCCATATAGCAACTCAAAGGGTGAAAACCTGTGGATTCCTGGGTCAGCTCTCTTTAAGCAAACAACAGATGGGGCAAATATTTGTTCCACTCCCTCTTAAACTGGTCTGCAAATGCCCGTAGCATGGTCTTAAGTGTAGAGTTTAACCTCTCAATGAGACCATTAGTCTGGGGATGGTAGAGGGTGGTCTTTAGGTGCTTAACTCACAGTAATTCCACAGACAGGCCAGCAGGTCTGACATGAAATTGGCACCTCTGTTGGTCAGTATTTCTTCTGGGAAACCTAACCTGCTGAAAATCTCTAACAAAGCATTTGCCACCTTTTCTGCATCAATGGAGGATAGAGCCACTGCCTCAGGGTATCTCCTAGCATAATCGACTACCACTAGGATATACATTTTCCCATTGGAACTTGGGGAACTCAGAGGCCCCACAATATCCATAGCTACCCTCTGAAATGGCTCCTCAATCATAGGCAAAGGCATCAAAAGAGCTTTCACCTTGTCTCCTACCTTGCCTACCTTTTGGCATTGCTCACAGGTCCTGCAGTACCCTGTTACATCTCTGGAAATCCAAGACCACTAAAAGTTCTGCATACTATGTCTCTTTGTATATTTTATGGCCATATAACCTGCAAAGGGAATATCATGGGCTATGGCTAGAAGTGTCAGATGACAGGCTCTAGGCATTACCACCTGCTGTATTCTCTCACCCTCTAGCCCTCCCTCAGGGATCCACTCTCTATACAGTAACCCTTTGTCCCAGTAAACAGATTCTCCCTTCCCTTGATAATCAGGTGCCTCACTAACTACCTCTCTCAGGCCTTGTAATGTAGGGTCTGAGAGCTGAGCCTGTCTCAACTCTCTCTCTTTGTAGCCCTTCCCAGCTCTCCTTCCACAGGAAGTCTTGTATCCTCTGACAGAGTTGCCTCACTGTCAGCCTGGCTACTACTACTACTCAGCTCTGCCCTTGCAGTCACTCTGGCCAAAGGAACATCAGTATCCACAAGCAGCTGTGGCTCACCTTCAGTCTCACTGCTATATGGTATCTCCCTCCCTGATGTAATCACCTCACCAGTCCTGGCTGCAAGTGTGCAGTCTGTCTGGGTCTCCCCCAGGCTACCAGACCCACATGTTTATGTCCAAGCCTGACTGCATGTAACTGCATGAACACACAGTACTTCATTATCAAAATCATTCCCTATCAGGACATATGTAGGGTGGTAGTTTGGTACCCCTGTCTCAAGACAACCTACTGTTGGCATTTTATCATTCCCACTTACTGGCTTTCCCACTGTTTGTTCCCCACCTTGCCTCTGTGGACTACATGGCCCCATTGGTTGCATTTAAAACGTTTAACCATAGGTCCTGGGTGTGTACATAGATTAGTGGCTTCCCCTGCTACTGGAAGATTCTGTTGGAGCAGTCTGGACTGCCTACCATGGGTTCCCTTAGACTCATGAGCAGCACTGGGTGTCCCTTTCCTGTGCAGGGATGGCCTGCTTTCTAGGTGTAAGTCTCCCTTCTTCCCAAACTTATCTACAGTTAGGCATTGTCTATCAGCTAACCAGATCCTCATGTCCTCAAGCAAAGTGCAAAAGGCTTGTTCCCTCACCAAAAGGTCTGCCAGCCCTTCAAAAGTGGCGACCTGACATCCATTCACCCACCTATGAAAATAAGTACTTAGTTCAGCAACATATTCACACATATTTTCATCTGCCTTGCGTCTATGCTCATGAAACTTTTCCTATAAGCTTCAGGTGTTAGCTTAAAAAATTCTAGCAAACAAAACTTTACAACAATTCTTCAAAAGGAACCTTGACGATTGGATGGGAGATTGGAAATTCACCCCAGGGATCACGTCAGTCACCCTGCTAGACAGGGGTCCAGGGAAGTAAATATTGTAGGAAGAAATAGCCAGGGAATTGTTATGGCTAGGCTTGTATAGACCCTAGGGCCGATAGCCTAGTACCAACCTATGAACTTATGAACATTATAATTTAAAAAGTCATTATCAGACAGTATGGATAGAACACATACAGCTTTACCATGGAGTAAGGGGGTCAGGAACCGTACCCAGAACCCTTGGTCAACATCATACTGTTTACATACCCTCTCAAACATATGAATGAAACTATCAAAATTATCCTCCTCTATAAATTGTGGAAGAAAATTACTGACCTTCAGTTCAGTTGCTCCCTTTCCCATTACCTACATGACTCTGGCGAAGAGTCAGAATTTCCTTTTCATGTTGCCTCTGCCTCTCCTTCTCCTCTGCTTCCAGATGTCTCAGTCTTTCTGCTGCTTCCATTTCCAAACATTTGCCTCCAACTCAAGTCTCTTTAGCTCCAGATGTATTTTTAAGTCCTCTGTGGAAAAGTTGAGCTGTCCATTCTCTGAGAGTTGTACATCTCCACAGCCAGTCTGATCATCTTCCTGGCTGCTATTTTCTGATGCAGCTGTGAGTAAAGCTGCAATCATGTCTGTTTTAGTTAGGTTTCCATGCACCAGTCCTTTAGCCTAGCACATCGCAGCCAACTGGCTCCTTGTCAGCTTGCCATACTCCAGTGCTAACATGCTTGCCTGCTCTCCTGACTAACTAAGCTAACAAAAGAAATAAAACAATTGTGATATGAACTCTGACTGTTCACAGTATGGCTGATTTAGAGTACAAAAACACCTTCAGTGATCACTGCACACAAGCTACAGGAATTCAATATCCACACCACTACAAGCCAATTAATATGTGATGTGGCTATCTCACCACTATCAACCGATTAATATTTGATGTGGATATCCCACCACTGCCAAACAATTAATATGTGATGCCCCTGCACTGACCCACTAATCAAGGAGCCTCAATCCTCCCACTAACACCTGTGAGGGACGTGCACATAAGGAGGATAACAATTACACACACAGTAAGTACAGTTTCCCTTAAGAGTACACAGAGATCACAGTCAGTCTGGGGCTGGTTTCTCCCTTTCTCTCAAGATCCCCAATAAGACTACCCACTGGCACAGCTATAGGGTTAAGATCTCAGCCAAGTGGTCAAGTCAAAACCTCCAGCACCCTCCCTGTCCAACCAGTTCTTCGTGCCTCTGCCCAAGTAGCTCTCACACACACACACACACACACACACACACACACACACACACACACACACACACACACACACACACACAAGCACACTTTGATATTTGAGTTATATAAAGACACACAGACACTTCTGGGGAAGGCTGGCACAGGTTCACTAGGTATGCCTCCTTTGCCCAGACTATACAGTAGAAAGCACTGCCACCAACCACCCTTATCAGCAACTATAAGGCCCTTCCCAAAGGGTGACCAATTCTACTGTGTAATGTTACTGTTATCCAAATGGTAATTGTGACCAGAACTTTTAAGGCTATTCCAGAGTGGCCTGTACAGTATCACCAATTACATATGCAAGTACACTAAGAGCTTAAATATCTCTAAATAAAACCAGCCACAATTAAAAGGTTTAAATATATTTAATAATAAATAATAAAAGCATAAGACAATGCTCATCAACTCAACACAGTGACAGTAGAGTTCAGAATCATAGGAAATATTTTAAAACAACATTGCAGAATGGTCTCACATAAATAAATACAGAAAACATCTAGATTACTATTGCTATATTCCTATCTATCTCTAAGAGATACTATGCCCTAAATGTCTTACCTACAGAGCCAAGCAGACATAGATGAGAAGTGCTGAAAAGATGTTTACAGGTCCAGAACAAAATAAAAAATTCACAGACTTTTTCTGTGAGATAGTTCTTAAACTACTAATACACATTACTGCTGGGTTAGCTAAATTACATCACTGTTTGACAGCTGTATCTAGTTCCCAAGCTAAACAGATACCAAAAGAATTAACATGTCTCTATGAAAAATACTTATCTCTTAGAAGCTGACACTTACCTCTTAGAAGCTTGCCTGAAACTGGAAGTCGTAATTACCTTGGAAACCTGAAATTACCTCTGTTTCCAGACAATAAGAAAGCCTACAACTCTAGACATTTTGTATGCTTTGAGTTGAAACAGAGAAAACAGAGTAATAAACAAGTTCCACTTATTTTTTTACAGTTTGCAAGTTAACTCTGTATATTCTAGCCTTTACCATCAACACATACATTTGCATAGGCATGTAGTTTATACACACATCTGCTCTTTTCCAGCAAGATGCACTGTGGTATCCTGAAGCTCAGTACAGAACATATAGTTCTCCTACATTTCTAAGGCCAGCATACAAATCATATTACTATTCACAAATGACACAGAATTATTTACAAAATTCTATCTAGCTGGGCTGGCAGCCTTCACACCTAGTAATTGCTTTTCTTGACAGCTACCATAATTTGACTCAGCAAGGCCTTACTATGTCTAGGCAATTTTGATTCTGTAATCATAGCTCAGAAAAATCACTTCTCTAGGTACATCAATTTGCTTACCCAGTATCTCTGACAGATTAGTCTGTAGGGAATCTTTAATGTCTGGCAATTAATTGTACTGCCAGAAAATATGCACCCAATTACCTCTTTCTTCCCCATCACATCTCCAATATTTGCTGTCTAATGGAAAAATCTCTGGAGTCTACTGGGGAATAAATATATCTATGTAAACATTTCCAGGCAACAATCTTAACTCTTCTAGATTTTGTTGCATATTTGGGAGACAAATATATATCCCCCATTGTTTCTTTGTGAATTGCTTATCCAACTCTCTTCCCAATCCTATCTAACCTCCTCTGACTGATTCTTATGGTTATCATGCAATATTTTGTATGCTCTACTAATTATTCATTTTTAAGAGAACATTCTACTCTAGAGTCTACTAAAAAATCCACTAGTGCGTGTCTTTCATTTAGGATCCCCCCCATTTCTTTATTTTTAGCTGTAACATGATATCAATTGTTGATAGGGAAGACAATCTCTAACCTGCAGTCCAAATAAATTCATGCATCTTCCCATTCTATTACCTTTCCCTCTCTAGTTATTTTCTCCAATAAATTCCAGACTCCCCTTGCTCATTGTCTGTATCCCTAGTTGCAGTAATCCCTATTGGCAGAACCTCCTTTCTCCATTCCCATGTTGGCTTACTTCTTAGAATGCTTTCTCCTACTTTATGAATATAATATTCTGCATGACTACTGTTATTCTCCTTAAAGGTCTGCATCCAAAATCCCAGTCTCTATTTGTTTCTTGACCCCCCCCCCATTTCATAATAATCCCTTTCCACTTTGATTTATAGTTATCTGCTTGTGCTATGTGTAGGAGCCTTAACTATGCAACTCTGAAATACCCCTTCTAATTGGGAAATCCCAATCTGCCTTGTTTTAGTGGAAGAATTAGCTTATGCCACTTGACTCTTGCCATCTTCCCTTCCCAGATAAAACCCTTCAGCTCTTTATTCTTTATTAATTGTTATCCACAGCTTCTCCTCTGGTTGATAAAAAATATACCTGATCTGTGTATAAGACTAAAAGGACTAAAAACAATTTAACTGCTTGTATCTTACTATCCTAAGCTATATAACAGAGCTTCAAATGTCTCAGTTTTTGTATTATGTTTGTTTAGCCTCTTCCCGCATATCCTTACCTGCCACACTGGAATCATTTTTAATCCATACTCCTAAATGTTTAATTTTATCATATCCCCATAAATGTGAATATTGCTCAACCAATTCATTTTTGGTTACATAACTTACTGCTATTGTCTTTGTTTTATCTTCATTAATTTTGTATCCTGAAAAGATTTGAAACTGTCTCAAAATGTTGCACAACACTGTAATGTCCTTTGTTGATTTTATCAGACATAAAATAGTAGCTGCAAATAGAGCCAGCTTTTCTTGACGATCATACCAATTATATCCTTAAATTTCTGAGTCCCTTATTTTGTTTGGCAATTGTTTGGCAATTGTTCTGAATATAATGCAAATAACAAAGGGGAAAGAGGACAGGCCTGTCTGATTCCTCTACTCAAGCAGAAATTATCAGAAAGGAACCCACCCACTTTAATTTCTGCCTTTGACCCCTTGTATATCATCCTAATCAACATTATAATTTTATCAGGGAAAACAAATGCTTCCATTGCCCTGCTGATAAAGTCCCAGCTTACTCTGTCAAATGCTTTGTCTGTATCAAGACTCACCACCCACCGTGATATTTTCTTACATCCTGCTTCCCTCTGGATCATTAATGTGCTGTAAATGTTGTCAAATGTTGCTCCCCTTCCAGAAAACTACACTGATCCATATCTATCACTTTTGCCATTCTTTTAGCCATTATAGACAAAACCACTTTATAACCATGGTTTAGCACTGAAATGGGCCTGTATGAAGCTGGATCTGATGGATCTTTACCCTCTTTAGGCATTACAGCTGCTACCTCTTTCTTCCAGGATGTTGGTACTTCTCCTCCTCCTCTTAAAATGCTGTTAAACAAAATATTTCATATCCTTATCAGTTTTTCCTTCCTAGCTTCCAAACTTCCACAGGAATACCTGTGCTGTAGATCGGTTATACATCACCATTTTTATCTCATCTCCTTCTGTCCTAATGGTTAGTAATTGAGCCTCATCTACCTTTATCCTTGAAGTGTTTAATTCTTCCATAAACATATCCAATTGTACCTCTTGATTTCCATATTTCTCTGATTTATACAGACTTTCATAGAATTTCTAAAATATTTCTAATACTTCTACAGGATCTCTTTTTATCTTCCTTGTTATAGGATCCCTAACCTTGGTGACAGCCCTTTCTACTATCTGTTGCCAGAATCATTGTGCTAAAAGTTTTTGTGCTCTAGGAATATTATTAAAAAACAGTTGCTTAACAGCAATCTCTCTAAACTCATCCATGTTACCAAGGTAATCCCTTATTTTCTGTTTAGAATTCTGCAGTTGCTCATCTTCATGTTCTGTGGGATTCTCTCTGTTTTGCAATACTTTAATATTTGTCAGTCTCTCTAAATAATTCTTGTTACTTCTTAAACTTACTTCTTAACAATATCTCACTTTCTTTTATTTCTACCTTATTTTTAATCTCTACTTTAATTTTATCCCACTCCCTAGTTACTGTATATTTTGAGAATAAATTTATATCTTGTGTAACAGCTCCTGAATAATTTCCACTACCCATTCCTTAAATTCCTCTCTTTTCAACAGATAGGTGGGAAACTGCCAATGTCTCATTTTTGTTTAATTACCCTATGTTTTAAATTTAGTTATTATTAGTGCATGATCTGAAATAGTTATTGGGTGCATATCAAGACCTTCAATTAAATGCACATGTTCCTGTGAAATGTAAATTCAGTCTAGCCTAGCCCAGTTTGGGTATCTTGGGGAATAATATGTAAATTCACTCCAAACTCCTAGTACCAAATTCATATCTTTCTTGCCAAATATTTTCATAATTTCTTTCACAAATATACCTTCCTTTGTTATATTTTCCCTTCTGGGTCCCCCAGACCCATCTTTACTGTTGCAAATCAAATTCCAGTCCCCACCTATAAGTAATATTCCTTGCTGAAAGATGATTATTTCTCCCAGAATTTTCTTAAGTTTCATTATAGCAGTTTTAGATCCTCTTGTAATTAGTATAAGTACTCCTCTTTTCCTTTGTCCAAGGTATTCCACCAAATACCCATCCTAAAAACTTTTCTTTATAAAATTCACATGTTCAGTTCTTTCCAAGTGTGTCTCATGTAGCATAACTATTTGCACTCTACATTTTTAACATAGTTCATTACTCTTTCTTTTTTGTATTTATCTGTGAGACCATTGGCATTTAAGGACATTACAGAAAGCGTCATTCTCTTTAGTTATTATTCCCATCTTTTATGTATAACAGCTTTTTTATTAAATGTCTAGTTTTAGCTTTTGTGTTACATGCATACACTGTTTGACAGGTTGATCTTTTATACAGTAGTCTCATATCATATCCATTTCAGCCTATGTTACATCTTGCAAACCTTTTTGTTTTATTGAAAGCCCTCACAAAAAAACACACCCTTAACAGCCCCCTATAAGCTATTAACTTAACACGAATAAGCAAAAAAACAACTGCAGGTCAAACCACCACTGGTAAACACAAAATCCACAGCCAGAAAAGTGAACAGGAACCACCGTTTCTTTTCTTTTTAGCGATTTATTCAGTTATCCAAGAATGCACAAAAAATAAATCAAGCATTTTTTACTTTATTTACGAAAGGTTTACATTCTGTACCCAATTCTTCTATGAATATTACCAAAACCATTATAGATTTAAAGCTATTTATGCGACAACTTAACTTGAGTATTCGTTTTGGTGCTGAACAAAACAAAAGACACTGGTTTCAGAGAACTAGTACTTTCAACCCACCCCTCCATTCTGCTTTGAAAATTTATGAAGATCTAGTGGAGAATGAGTTCAGAAATCTGGACAAGCAAAACAAATATAATGAAATTAAGAATTTCCCTGAAGAACTTAATAAATTGATTGCATTTCTCAAAAAAGAGAACATAAGAGTGATGAAAACTGACAAAGGGGGTGAGGTTGTACTTAAGAATAAACAAGCATATGAAGCTTACATTTATAATTTATTACATGACACAGAACAATACACCCAAGTTTCAGTTAATGAAAGAAATATTGCCTACGCCAAAATCAAATACAGTTTGGAAGATTACTTTTTACAAGGGGCAATCAATTAACAACTGTTTAATTTTCTTTTGGTACAAAAACCATTGACGCCTATTATATTTGGCATACCAAAAGTTCATAAGGGGCTGCAACTTTTAAAATTTAGACCCATTGTAGCAGGAGCAAAAGGCATAACAGAACCCTTGGGTAAAAATATTGACATTTTGACTAAAAATTGTGTCACATCAATAAAATGCCTGTGCAAGGACTCATGGGAATTCTTAAGTGGAATAAAAGACACAATTCATGATTACTATTGACATCATCGACTTGTTTCCCAGTATTCCACATACAATAGGGCTTAAATGGTTTAGTATTATGCTCTCAAAACTCACCAGTTTTAGTGGCAACACCATAAACTTGTTAGTTGAATTTATGGACACCATTTTGAATAATAATTTCATAATTTTCAACGGAGAGTTATATAAACAAAACAAAGGTGTTGCCATGGGAACACCATGTGCTTCGGCATATGCGAACATGGTGTTGCATTTTTGGGAACTGGAATTTATTTTTCCATCAAAATGGGCTCATAGTATTGTCCACTACAAGAGGTTTTTAGATGACATTTGTATTCTATGGAAAGGTAGTTATGATGAATTTAATAGTTTCATGGACCATATAAATTCCTCCACAAACTTTTTAAAATTTACATACGAAATAAATCCCTATCATTTACATTATTTAGACATCAACTTGGTGAAAAATATTGAATCAAATTGTTTCGAATCCAGTATTCATAGAAAAAATACATATTCAAATACGTTCCTACACTTTGATAGTGGTCATCCCTTTTTCCAAAAAAGAGTATTATAAAAGGCCAATTGATCAGAGCATCGAGAATTTGTAGTACCGATAACCTGTTTCAAGTTGAGGTGGAATATTTGAAAACATTATTCCTTGAAAAAGGCTATCCTCTTAGTTTAATTAACACAGTGGCCACTGAAATCTGGTCCAAGAGAAAGAACCAATGTTCACCATTGCTCGGCAAAGAATCAATAAATACGACGGGAAACAAAGAAACCATGGAGAATAATAACAACAAAAGTCAAGCTTTTTCATACACTTTTAGCAGTAACAGTGTTGACATAGAAGCTATTATAACCAAATATTGGCCTATTTTATCCAATAACACGGAGATCAATAAACTGATTCCAACTTTGCCAAATTTTATTAGGAAGAGAAACAACAGCCTAAAAGATTTATTTGAAAGAGAAATGGCATGCAACATCTACAATAACCAATTAATGAGGGGTACCTACAAATGTAACGCTTGCAAGCAATGCCCCTATATGCTTAATAATACAGGATTATTTTTAAAATCTAAGAAAATTGGTTTATTTCCTATAGGTTATTTCAATTGCAACACAAAGGGCATAGTATATCTAGGATTTTGTCAACATTGCTTATGCTTTTATGTGGGAAAAACAGAAAGAACACTGAAGAGGAGGGTGTATGAGCACCTTTATGAAACTAAAAACAAAAAAGAAACAAATGCGTTTTATAAACACTCACTATCTTGTAAAGAAATGTCTTTAAAATTCCTGGTACTGGAACAAGTCAAAGGTGATATAAGAGGGGGTGATTGGGAAACATCCCTAGAATACAGAGAGTTAGTATGGCAAATAAAACTGAATTCGTCAAAAGTACCAGGGTTAAATGAATGCTTGAGTATTAGCAGTGTCCTTAAGCTGAGAAGAGCTAAATTATAATAAACAAAAGACAAGTTCATACAAAGAATTAAGTTTTAAAATCAAGTTTTTAACACATCAGTTTTTAAGTTTTCATATTATAATAACAACATGCAGACAAATTATTTAATGACAAAACGAATTTTAATTACAATATGAGCATATGGTTATATTCTATTTTAGCATTAATTACTCAGTGATACTTACAATTATTTTATAATTGCATTTGTTTTATTAGTTAAAATAGTGGTGTTTTTATATTTAAGCATTTTAACACAATAAGGTATTTATGTACTCATACATCCTTGATAAGCATGGGTATTGGTTTATTATTTGAACAACAAGAATTCAACCCTGTTGTTCATAAGCACACAAGTTAATGTTGCTTTACTGTATGAAAGTTTTTACAACTGAGTTGTGGTCAATAATAATTAATTAACTATTTTAAAGTGGATTTTGCACAGTACCTTTAAAAGTTTATTCCAAAGTTCATTTACTTACTCACTGAAAGCCAAGTGAAGATTTTTATGACACTTAATATATTTAATATTTAATATTTAATATATTCTTTGTGTATTTTAACAACTGTGATAGCTTTAAGCAAACAAGTATTTTAAATTGTAATTTAATAAAGGATTTTTAATCAAGTAATTAACTAATTAAGCTGTATATAAAAAAACAAAGAGTTTTTTGATTCAGCATCTTGATAAAGCCCCAAAGCGCTTGATTTATTTTTTGTGCATTCTTGGATAACTGAATAAATCGCTAAAAAGAAAAGAAACAGTGGTTCTTGTTCACTTTTTTGGCTGTGGATTTTGTATTAACTTAACACACAAAACTATGTGCAACTTCAAATACTGATGTTTTACAATTCTAATAAGAACAAATGTTCCAAACTGACAGCCACATTCACAGCCTTGAGTTAACCTAAAAGAAAGGTTATCTGTGTTAAGACACATGGTACAGCCTGTGCATTTACTAAGTGCTGTCTGGTTTTGTCTTATCTTTATAGCCCTCTCAGCTGGGAAAACACTTGAATGCTTTCAGAGAACATTTTCTTGTAGCCATTTCTCTTTATCAGATTGCCTCCTAGAGACATGACAGCCAGGTACAAAATTGCTAAGCATACATTTATTTACTAGGAAAATGCCTTATAATATTCAATATTATTTTCCATTTACTTGTTTTCTCTTAAAACTTGTTTCTAGATCAAGCTAAGGGTCAAAATCCTGTCATTCCCCTATGCAAGAATGAGGAAAAGGACACTAATTTTTCTTTGACCTTTTAAACAGATTTTTTTAACATTGCACTTCCAACTGAACAAGGTGAAAAAGAGAAGGGAGAAACAAAAACAGGAACACCTATTTACACTACTATCCCCAATTACACTTAAAAATAACTAAGAAAACTTTACTTTATAGCATGCAAAGAAAATCATGCACTATTAGAACAGTACTATTAAGAAAAAAATTAGTTTTACTTATAGTTAACTTTCTCCCTCCTCTTCCTCTCTCCTATGTATTTTTACGAACATTAAAGACATGAAGTGAGACATATATTTTAGACTCCCCTACAAGTTGAATAATGTCCAAAAAGTCCAGTATTTCTAGATTTGCTTGTTCTGTCATGTTTCACAAAAATAATTATTACTCTGTAATCTCACATTTGTCAATTTTCAAATTATTGGTTTTATTCCTGTTCATCTTCATCTCCGAAATCCTGTCTCTGCTTCATTTCCAACATAGTCTAGATTCTTCTAGTCGAGTTTTGTGTTTTTTTCCTTTCTCTCAAGCATTTTCTGTTGAAAGATTGGATAAGGTTCCACTGGCACAGTCTCTTTGTCTTCTTTATTACCAGAAGAACAAGAAGCAGAATCTCCTTCTGTTTCACAGCTCACTTTTTTTGGACAAACTTTTGTATTTTCTCCTTAGCATATATCCTTCCAGAGAAAAATATTTTGAAGAGAAATAGGTATATCCGTTTGAATTTTATGCCTGCTTTTCGACATTCCCTGAATAATGGAACACATTTACGCCTCTGCCGCCTGGTGTGCAATGAGTAGTCATTCTCCACAAATACTCTGCAGTCTTCCACTTTTAGTACTTTGTCCTTTTGTCACACATTTGTCAGAATCAACTCATTCTGCTGGTAAGATTGTATCTTTACTATTATTCTAGGTTGCTTTCTCATAGCCAGGTTTGGAACATACACATGATGCACCCTTTCAATTAACAATTCCTGTTGTGGAATACCAGTCCAGTTGCTTATTTGTGCTTTCATAAAATGAATAGTCTGTTTCTTCTAGCTTCTCTGGTACAACAGAAAATCTCAGGTGTGAAAATCTCAAGAGTTCCCTACATGTTCTGTCCTCTAATTCTATTATTTTTGAAACATCTCTTCTTGTGCAGTCTCATATTCAGCTCGCATTTTCTTCACTTCAACCTCTGATTTTTGCAGTTTTATCACCTCATCTGAATTTCTGTTTAAAGCTTCTTCCATTTTTCCAGTCTTTTGTTCTTTTAGGTGATAGAATCTACCAGTGTTTAATTTATTTTAATCAGGTCTGTGTACAGTTGTCTTATAACTTCCTGTAGGTTAATGAAAGTCATGTCTGAAGCTTGCATTGCTTTTTTCTGAACAGCTGCAGTAGTTTTCCCAGTCACTGTTTTCTCCTCACATTTTGTAGACGATTTTCCTTCACCTCCTCTGTATTTCTTTTTCCTAGCATCCAGGCAGTGCACTTACTAGCCCGTTACTGAAATTTATCCAGAAGTATAGGTCCACTGGCTTTCTCTGCTAAGTTTCTGTTTTCAGACAGGGAGAGCTAGAATTAAGCTGTTACTCAATGTGCAGCCATCTTGGAAGTCTATGTAGTTTGTAATTCTGAGCCTAAATAATATACCTGATTAGTCCTTTTCATGTTTTTTTAAATTAATGTTTTTGCAGCAGTTTTACTGCTGTAAATCCAGTTCTAGTTAGTTTCTATCTCCCTACTAACATGCTTGCAAGACCTCATACAGGCAGGAAATGATGCTAGCCTCCCACAGTTAACAATACGACATAGCACACTGCAAGTAACATGATTCCAAGATGACTGTATACAGCAAGGCAACATGTAATGGCAAGCAGATCACAAAAAGGCAAGTCACAGCTACAGAGTTACTGTTAGACAGAGGAAATAGCATTGGCTTACAAGTTAGGGATAGGTAAGAATCAGACAATGACACATCAGTGGCACAACAAGTAGCACATTTACCTTTGGAGCAGAAGGCTGTAGATTCTACTCCCACACCAAGTAGGGGGATTGCTGACACTACATTGCAGCAAAAAGTACAGTTGTGTACACTTACCATAAATGTAGATGATTGAGTGTGTTCACTGTTGCAGTCATTACATTTGGGTAATCTGCTGGCAGGTTGCCCTCAGTCGGCCTGAATTCCAAAGTCTTGGGTCCTGCATTGGTTGCTGTCTTCTCTTCCATGACGTCAGGTCATCAGGGGTATAAAACATGCAGCCGATGCAATTTTCTTTAGTTTTACTTGCCACCAATGTCAGGTGCCCCCAAAAAAGGTAGCAAAATAATTATATATATATATATATATATATATATATATATATATATATATACACATGCAAGAATATAAACTTTACCTTCATCTACAAGCAAATACACCACATAGGTTGTAGAAGATAGAGAAGTAAAGATAAACTTCAGAATAACAGGGGGATGGTGGGAGGGTAACCTGGACTGCAGCAGTGAACACACTCGAACATCTACATTTATGGTAAGTGTACACAACTGTACTATGTTCTTCATGTTTCACTGTTGCAGTCATTACATTTGGGTAGAATCCCAAAGCTATGGTTGGGAAGCTGGAGCTAAACAGTATTAGGTGTGGCTATAAGGCCATTCAGCACTGCAGTGGCAAAGCCTGCCCTGGACTTAGAGTAGAGAGGCAAATGGTAATGCTTTGTAAAGGTGTGAACAGAACTCCAAGTAGCAGCCTCTAGAATGTCTTTGGTTGGTACTCCTCTGAGAAAGGCTGCTGAAGTAGCTGCAGCTCTGGTGGAATGAGACCTAATGCCCTTGGGCACAGGTTTACCATGGTGTAAGTAGCAGAAACGGATGCAGTGGCTTATCCACTTTGAAACTGTCTGCTTTGAAATAGCCATTCCTTCTGATCCTGCAGCATATGACACTAGTAATTACTCAGTTTTTCTTAGAGCTTTTGTCCTGCTCAAGTAGAATCTTAGCTGTCTGTGTACATCCAAGGAATGCAGAATTCTCTCCCTCTTGTTCTGCAGATTTGGATAAAAGGTTGGCAAATGAATTGTTTGGTTAAGAGCCACACTGGAAACCACCTTAGGCATAAAAGTAGGATTTTTCCTCAGAGACACCCTGTCTGGGTAAAATATGATAAAAGGCTCTACAGCCATGAGGGCCTGTAGCTCTGAAACTCTTCTTGCTGAAGTAATTGCTAGTAGCAGAGCTGTTTTCCATGATTAGAACTTTAGATCAGTGGTAGCAGCTGGTTCAAATGGAGGCAGGGTGAGCTTTTCCAACACATAACTGAGGTCCCATGCAGGTAATGGTGATCTTCTAGGAGGCCTTAAATTTTTGGCTCATCTAAGATACTGCTTTAGTAAAGGATGAGAAAAGATTGGTGGCTCTGTATTGTAATGAGCCAAAATGGCAGAGGCATGGATTTTGATTGATGAGAAAGATAGGCCTTTGTCAAGCATCTCAGTTAAGTATTGTAATATCTGAGGAATATTTGGTTCTGCTGTACCAGTTCCTTGTGCTTGATTCCAAGCACAGAATCTCTTCCATTTGTCAGCATAAGATTTTCTAGTACTAGGCCTTCTGGCTTCCAAAATGACATCCATCACAGCTTTACTGAGAGGTGTTGTTTGTATGACTACATGATTAGCCATGCTGCCAGGTTCCGAGTCTGTAGTTGATTGTGCAGGATCTGATTGTTTTGCTGGGACAGTAGTTGTGATCTTTGAGGCAAGGTCCAAGCTAGGTATTGAGCCAAGTTCCTTAGGATTGGATACCAGTATTGGTGGGGCCAGTCCGGGGCAATTAATATCATCTTTGGCTTCTCTTGTCTGACTTTCAGGAGGACCTTGGGTAGAAGAGGCAGAGGAGAAAAGGCGTAAACTGATAGGTTTTTCCAACTGAAGGATAGGGCGTCCACTTTCCATGCTTGTCTGTGATAAGTCCTTGTGCAGAATCTTTTCAATTGATAATTTTGAGGAGAGGCAAATAAATCTATGTCTGGGCTCCCCCATTTCTCTGTTATCATGCTGAAGACTTGTGGATTTAGTTTCCACTCGTGAGGATCCATAAGGTTTCTGCTTAAATCATCTGCCATATTGTTTTGTTTTCCTGGCAGGAATTGAGCTTGAAGATGTATTTGGTAGGTCAAAGCTGTGTCCCACAGTGCCATGGCTAATCTGCAAAGGGGGTATGAGTGTGTCCCCCCTTGCTTGTTTATATACCACATGACTGTGGTGTTGTCCGACTTCATCAGTAGTTGTCCTGGATATAGTAAGTCCTTGAAGGCTGTTAGGGCATTTTGAACAGCTAGCATCTCTTTCTGGTTGATATGTAGATGCATTTGTCTTGGTGTCCATAAGCCCTGAATGCATCTTCCTGTCATGTGGGCCCATCCAGGCATAATCTGATGCATCTGTTGTTAAGGTTTGGCTGGCAGGGGGTAGAGTGAAGGGCAGTCCCATGTTTTGGTGACATGCCTTTGCCCACCATAGAAACTCCTGATGCAGGCAGGGAATGAGAGGAATCATTGTTTCCAGACTGTGTGAATGTTGACTCCATAAACTTTTTAGGTACCATTGAAGTTTCCTCATATGCAGTCTTGCATATGGAATTAGTAGGATGGAGGATGCCATGAAGCCCAGAGCCTGCAGAATTTGCCTTGCAGAAGACTGGGTTTTTGTTGCCATTAGTTTGAAGTAAGCAGTCAGTTGCCTTTGCTTGTCTGGTGTGAGGTAGGCCACCTGGGCATTTGTATCCAAGCTTGCACTCAGGAATGTTATCTTTTGAGAGGGTACCAGTTGTGATTTATTTTCGTTTATTGTGTACCCTAGGCATGTTAGAAGCCTTTTCACAAATGCCAGCTGTCGAAGAAGAGTGTCCTTCTTCTCTGCTTGAATGAGACAGTCGTCCAAGTAAGGATATATCTGTATACATCTTTGTCTGCAAAATGCAATTACTGGTGCCAGGCACTTTGTGAAGACCCTGGGCACAGTAGATAAGCCAAAGGGCAGTGCAGAGAATTGGTAATGCATTAAGCCAGCCTTGAATCTGAGGTATCTTCTGCACGATTGTCTTATTGGGACATGCAGGTATGCCTCTTTTAGGTCTAAAGTCACCAGCCAGGCATTCTTGCCCAGCATGGGCAGAAGCTGCTGCAAAGGCAGCATTTTGAATTTTGGAATGTCCAGGTATGTGTTCAGAATTGATAAATCCAGTATTGGCCACCAGGCCTTGTCCTTTCTGGGTACCAAGAACAGTCGAGTAAAAACCTTGTCCTTTTTCCTGTTCTGGTACTGTCTGGATGGCCCCCATATCCATGAGGGACGTAACTTGTTTCTGTGCCTCTGCCCACTGATTTTTTGGCAGATCTGGCCAACCATTTGCCATTGGCAGAGTGTGGAAATGGAATCTGTATCCCTGTGATATGATGTTTAGCACCCACTTGTCCTGGGTTATTAATTGCCAATTTTGAGCAAAAAGTGCTAATTTTCCCCCTATGGGTGCTGCCAAATGATAAGTGCTTGGTGTAGGCAGAGGAAAGTCATTGGGATTGCTTTCTGTAGGTTTGCGCTTTATCTCCCCCAGATTTGGAGGTGGAAGCGCCTCATTGCTTTGACCTGTATGAATCTTGTGCCTAGTATCTGGAACCCTTAAGGCATCTGGATTTGCCCCTTTGAGCTCTGTCTGACACAGGAAAGAACCAATTTTTTGTAGGCCAGTGTCTACTGAATCTTGGTGGCTGCACTTGTAAGAAGTCTTTGACAGTTTGCATAGACTTAGCTTTGTCTTCCATTTTCTTTAAAACCTCTTCTGCCTTAATACCAAACAGAGAATCATGCTGCAAAGGTGCATCTAGCAATTTAGCTTTAACATGATCAGGCAAATGTTGTTCCTTTAACCAGGCATGCCTCCTAAACACAGATCCAGTAACTGCGGCCCTGCAGGAGGCATCTAAGGAATCAAAACCACATTGCAAAGTATGCTTTCCAACTTGTTTAGCTGCATGCAGTAATTCCTGAAATTCTTTATTTTCTGCACATTCTGAAATCAACATCATTTTCTGTTTCAGCAATCCCATAACATGTTGTTGGTACTTAAGCATATGAAATTGACAGTTTAAGGCCCTGATTGCCAAGGTTGCAGATGTATAAAACTTTTTTCCCCATCTGTCTAGTGCCCTTGAATCTCTGTCAGAGGGGGTAGGATTTTTTGCTGTTGAGGCCTTAACTCCCTTTGGACCCTGTGAAATAGTTTCAGGATCAGCAGCAGGGTTTCTAAATAAAAATTTATGTGAGTCAGGGACCCTGTAATATCTGTCAGGCTTACTGGGAGCTGGAGGTAAGGAGTCAGGGGTCAAGCTTGACTTCGTAAACACGTCATCCACAATGTCTAAAACAGGCGGAATGGCTAAAGGCTTGTGCTGATGGAGAAGAAGTAAATCCCTGAGCCTCTTTTTTGATTCTGAGAAGTCTTGACTCTCCCAGTGAAAATGCTCCCTCAAAGTATGCAAGGTTTCTCCAAATGAATAATCCTCAGGAGGAGATGCAGATGGAATAGACTCTTCAGCATCAGAATCCTCATTGGGAAGTATAGATAATTCCTAATCAGAAGAGGAATCAGAAGAAATAGAAACCTGATCTGAAAATTCATAATCAGTGTCTTGTCTAGGTCTCTTATCTGGAGGGGGATGGGTACCCCTGATCAAGGTAATAAGGTCTTCAGCCATTTTGATCATCTGTTTTTTAAGCATAGAGGCCTGTGCACGTGGCTCATGTGTAATTTTTTTAGTTTTAGAAATTGCTTTTGTCTTTGATTTTGTAGCTGTCATCGGTTTGATATACAAATGTTGAGGTCTGAATACACCCTCAGAAGCTGGTGCCTGCTCAGTGGCTCCAGACCCATCCGAGGGAGATACATCCATCAGTCCAATACCTTTAGTATCTTGCGGCATGCCGGACTCCACATGGGTGTCAGTAGAGGCCTGTGACTCAAAGGTAGCGGGTATCACGGGCTGCCAAAGCACCTCACTGAGTACCAGCGAACTGGTGACTGGCTTAGGAGAAGCTTCATTGTCGGTTTTGGATCTCGACTGCCTTTCTCTGTACTTTTCTTTGCATTTTTTATGTACTCCGGTAGTCGGATTGCTATCTGACAACATTTCTGGGTAGTTAAATCTATTTCCAAAATACTTTGATGCAAAAATATACCGACACTTAATAGTGCATTGGTTAAATCTAGCACAAAACCAACAGCCATGCACATTGTGATCAGGGCCTAGGCAAGGAATATAGTATAAATGGAAATCTTTATGAGGTATTTGCTTCCCACAAGTAATACAATTATTAACTTTTTCTGACATTGGTAAAAAGCAAGAAAAAAGTTTCCCCAACCGGGTACTTAGCTTTAGTGAAGACTTTGGTTCTGAAACTCAAACTCGAATATTTCAGTAGTCGGCTGACCGGCACTTGTGAAATGCTTCTGCTTCGGGCACCGCAAGGCAAGAAAGACTAAAGAAAATGGTGTCAGTTGCATGTTTTATACCCCTGATGACCTGACATCATGGAAGAGAAGACAGCAACTGACGCAGGACCCAAGACTTTGGAATTCAGGCCGACTGAGGGCAACCTGCCAGCAGATTACCCAAATGTAATGACTGCAACAGTGAAACACGAAGAACATTGGTGGTGCTGCACTCCCAAGTGTGCCATCTGTCAGATGACATGTTAAACTGAAGCCCCATCTGGTTGACTTGGTGATGGCTGAGGTGGATGTAAAAGTTACCATACTTTACAGAAAAGAGTAGGTTTACATCTTTTTTTCATTATTTAGCCATTTATTACATCTACACATTATATCATACATTATACATGATAAAGACCTTACATGTTTATCTTCCTAAATACATGTACAACCCAGTTCATCCCTCATCCTTTCCACGTAACCAGTTCTTTATATCACATATTTCTTCCTCATGATCTTTTCTTTTGCTATACAGCAATTCTTCATATTTTCTTTTCCATAAATACCAAATAGCAATGAATAAATGTTTATCCCATCTTTCAATTTCTTTTTCAATCATAACCTTGTATTTCCTATACAACACTATGTCCACATCAATGTTTTTTATATATTTCCCAGTCATAAACATATTTGAATAATTTGCAAAAACCTTAATTTTTCTTACAGTCCAAAGTAATGTTGCAATGTCTCTTCAGCGTTACAGCTACTACAGATTCTTTGTTCTATTATTTTATATTTCATGTTGCTTTTCACTAGTAGTTTGCCCGATGATAAACACAACTGGCTTAAAAAAAGATTCAAATCTTTCCTGCCTTTTCATTATTGCCTTCTTGTATTAATCCCCAATTTTTTTCCATGGATCAATATAATAATTCACTTTATTTTTCTACCATTCTTTCTTTTTCATCACTTCTTCATTTATATCAGTTTCCCTGTCTTTATTTCACTTACATATTCCTTCTCTACCAAACCTTGTTTCTGTTTTCCTTTTCTGACTCCCTATCCATCTACATGCCTTTATATTTTTCAAATAAAATGTTTCATAGTATTGTCTTTTTTTCAGACACTTTTTTTCATCCTCCAAAATAAATGCAATGATGCTGAGAAAACACTTGGTTTTATTAAATTTAACCCCCTATTTTCTTTTACATTATAAACTATCCCTCTTTTGATTGGACACAACCCTGTTCCCCACAGAAAACTAAAAAAAAAAAAAAAGATACCCAATAATTCAGTTTCTACACAGCTTGGAAATGTATGCATACTACCTAAATATGCTAGTTTTCCAAAACTATATACGTGTTTAACATATAAAACCTTTGTCTTAGGGACAATTGAAACACCCTCCACCAATCTGTCAACTTTCTTATTTTTTTTTAGAACTTCTCTCCACTGTTCTGTTACTACTTGTTCCCTTCCAAACTTAACCCCTAGAACATCAATTTCAGTTATGGTAAATAAATTCCTGCCATTCTTACCACATCTCCAAATCCCTTACTTTTTGACTTATTTAACTGTAATCCTACTGTACCTAAACTTTGCTCTGTTTTGTAAATTCTTTTTGTTCTTAGCTACTAAAACCAAATCATCCACATAGGTTAACATTTAACAGTAACTGTATCCCTTCCATAACACCCCATCTAAGATAGTCTAACCTTGATCTACATGTTTGTATAACTGCATTCATTGCAATCACAAACTACCGCATGCTCAACAGACAATCTTGTTTTACCCATCTTCATTGTCTTGGCTTTTCCTACTCATCCATTCACAGTCACATACACACCACAGTTTTCATAAATTGTCCTCACTATCTTATTTTTTCTCCTATGTCGAATTCTTTTAAAATATTCTACATTTTCCCATAATCAATGCTATCAAATGCCTTAGACACATCACATATTGTTAGTTTTCTTTCTCCTTCCTCTCTATTTGTACACTCAACAACTTCTTTAACCATCATTAGCATTTCATTTACTCTTTTACATTTAATCCCATACATTCCTTCATCCAATTCTTCTTCCATGAAGCCCGGCATTTTTTCTGAATAATCTTCAAAATATTTTGTAGGCAGTATTTCCTAAAGTAAATGGTCTCCATTTCTTTTTTCCATATAAATTTTATAACCCGGTATGGCTGTGGAGAGCACTCCAACACCTCCTTCCGCACTTTCAGACCTCAAACTGAATGAGTGAAAACTAAAGGGGGCAGTGTATCAATATTCATTAAAGATAACTGCACCTCCAGATTGGCTAAACAATGTGATTCCCTGGAGACACTTCAGGTGCAATTAACTGTTGGTTAGACACCTATTCAAGTTATTGCCAGCTACAGGACCCCCTCCATGAATCAGAACACCCAATCTGCCTATTTGGATCAACTTGAGTCTATCAAGATACATCCCAACACCATGGTTTTGGGTAACTTTAACTACCCATCAATTGACAGGGTAAATTACTCGTGCTCTAACTCACTTTCCCGAAGTTTTTTCAACTTCATTAACTCCAATGCCCTAGACCAGTTGATTGACACCCCCACAAGGGGTGCCAACATCCTGGATCTGGTGCTTTCCAATATGGTGGACCACTGCAGTACCCCCACTGTGAGGTCCTCCCTGGTGAGATCTAACCATAAATCGGTCTCATTCAAAGTAACTATCACACTGACCCTCTCCCCCAGCAGCAACTAAAATAAAAAAACTTCTTCAAAGTGGATTATAACCTCTTGTAGGATGGTATAAATAGTTTCACTGCATCTCCTCCCTCAGATGGAACTGTCAACTATGCCAAGCTCTACACCAATACTTTATACGAACACCTGTATACCTGCATTGACTCAGCCATACCTGATAGGACCAAAACAAGCTCCCCAAGGAAGAGCAAACCTGCCTGGTGGACAACTGTCATTAACAGGCTTTACAATAAGACAAAGAAATTGCTATCTAAGAGTAAGCTGGAGCAAGCCCTCCTAAACTGGAAACACTCCCTTCTCAGCTTAAATAAGCAAATAAGACATCTTGTGAAGTCCTCCAAAGCACACTACAAGTCCAAATCAGCTTCATGAACAAAGGACAATCACAAGACATTCTACACTTATATCCATAACCTAAAAAGAAAGGCCCAAATTTTTTGCCAAACTGGTAGTTAATGATACTACATATACTGAGTCTGTGGACAGTTCTGTGAAAACTTCACTTCCCTGTCCCCACTATATGTGTCCATGATATCCCTACCACCTATCCCCTACCTTGTACTGCTAAAGAGCAGGATGTAAATGCCCTCTGTAAGGCCAAAAACACAGCATCTATGGGACCTGATAACATCCCAGGCTGCATCCTACATGGGCTCCAACATGAATTAGCAACACCATTGGGTACTCTTTCAAATCATAGTCTAAGCACTAGTTTCATACAAGATGAATGGAAAACAGCCACCATTACTCCTTGCACAAAGGTGGTGTTTCCACTGATCCTGGGAACTACAGGCCTGTTAGCCTGACTAGCCTTATCTGCATGGCCATGGAGCAAATCATCATGAACCTTATCAACAAAGATATAGGTAATCTCCAAACATTTGACCCTACTCAGTTTGGATTTGCCAAAGAGAGCTCATGCCTGTTAAATCTGGTGGACTTCTTTGAGACAGTCACCAAGGCCCTGGATGAAGGAAAATCTGTGAATACAGCCTACCGGGACTTAGCCAAGGTGTTTGACACCATCCACCACTCAGGCATCATTGACAAACTCACCCAATTAGGCATAGACCCTTATATGGTTAGGTGGATCAGTAACTGGCTCACTGATAGAACTCATATAGTCAAAATTAGGAAATCTACCTCCAAAAGCAGACCTGTAACAAGTGGTGTTCCACATGGATCAGTCCTGGGACCTCTACTGTTTGGAATCTGTTTCTCCAAAGTACAAGCAAAAATGAAAGGTCTGTGTATGATAAAGTTTGCTGATGACTGCAAACTGGAAGCAGTCATAGAATCTCCAAATGATGTCAACATCCTACAAGAGGGTCTTACACAAGCATATGATTGGTGCCAAAGCCATGGCCTTAAACTCAATGCAAAAAATGTATTATCATTCCTTTTGGTAAAAGCAATGCTCATACTAACTACCACATCAATAGCAGCAACTTAAGTATGCACTTAGTGGTGAGAGACCTGGGCACACAGGTTGACAGCAATCTTATCTTTGAACACCACATCTCCACAGTGGTAAGAAGGGCATTCTATATTGCCCATCTCATAAGTAAGGCCATTGCCTGCAATAAAAAAAGAAGTTATAACCTCGCTGTACTCTTCCCTCATCAGGCCAATAATTAAGTACAATACCCCTTTTGGTATGCACCTTTCCAAGCACCTGTAGCAACTGGAGAAACCACAAAGGTTTGAAAATATTCAAGGTCTTTAGCATCTGCCCTATGGGGATCAACTGAAATCACTGTTGCTTTATTCTGTTTCATACAGACTACCCAGAAGTGATCTCTGCCTTGCATAAAAAGCAATCTCTGACCCTGCTTTTCTGGATATGCTGCACATCCGTAAGTCAAATGGTACACGAGTTACTCTCTCTAAAGACCTTAACCTTGTATATGACATTAATAGAACCTGCTGCAGGGACAGATTTGTCTCCCAGAGGTTACCACACCTATGGAACAGACTCACACTTCATGTCAAACAGACCACCTCTTTGACCTTCTTCAAGCACAATCTGGATGACTGGATGGGTGACCATAAATTCACCCTGGGGGTTCCACCTATGTCCCTCTTGGACAGGGGCATTAGGTGCTGATCATGGAAATAAGGGTAAGAACTTGGGAAATAAGGGTAAGAACTTGGGAAATAAGGATAAGAACCTGGCTAGACTTGTAAGGGCCATTGGGCTATTAGCCTAGTAACTTCCTATGATTCTATGATCTCTTCTTTCATACCCTCCTACATCCATTCATTATTATTTCCAGAAAAATATAATTTTCATTATCTGACATTACCATATAAAACCTATATCCTAACCGTCCAGTCCTGATATAGATTCTTCTTTGCCTTCCTTTGTAGCAATCCTCCAACTCATTCCTATTGATTCTTTTTTCCATTTGTTCCACTTCTTCCTTTTTCATCTCCTTTATTTTCCATACAATCCCTTCCACTTTTTTCTCATAGATATTCTGCACATAACTCTCAACTATGTCCATAATTTCTACCTGTTTATATTTTAATTATCTTTTTCATCCTTCATTACATTAATTTATCTCTCACTACAGCTCATTTTCTTACCCAAAAAATGGTAACATTCTCTTCTCCATTTCAAATAACACTTTTGTCTAGCTACCATTCTTTCTATTTTTATTATATTCATATCATTTATTTTCTCCTTCTTCAAGACTTTTCCCTGCCTCTTTCTCTACTGTTCTTTCACAAATTTATTTTTATTTATTTTATTTATTTATTTTACATTTGTTGACCGGGAGTGTCTGACTGAGCCAAAGCCCTTTTTCAGCAGAGGTCCGGGAAGAAAAGCTCCAGTACATACATAATATACTTAATACTTAATAACTATGTGGTACAAGTTTTTGCTTGTTATTTGTCATCCTTTCCTGCTTCCATAGCTCTTAGATAAATTTTAAGTATTTTCTTTATACATCATCAACCACTTTGTCAAACTGTCATAAAATGCTTCATTATCATATGATCTTCCCACATTTGCCCTCTTTCTTTTTTAAGACATTCCATCCCTGTACCTTTTCTTGATTTCCATATTTTCTACTTTGTACATACTTTCATAGAATTTCCAAAATATTTCTAATACCTGAAAAAGATCTCGTTATCTTCCTTGTTATAGACTCTTTAAGATTGATGACAGTCTTTTTTACTTTCTGTCGCCTGAGTTGTTGTGGTACGTTTTGTGCTCTACAGTTATTATCAAAAAACAGTTGCTTAATAGCAATCTTTCTAAACTCATGCAAATTATCGAGGTGCTCACTTATTTTCTGTTTAGCATTCTGCAACTGCTCGTCTTCTTGTTCTTTGAGATTCCCCCTATTCTGCAATACTTTAACACTTGTCAGTCCCGCTAAATAATTCTTGTTACTTCTTAACCATATTTCTCTTTGTTTTACTTCCACCCTATTTTAATTGTAACCCACCCCTAGCTATATTTTCAGAAGAAATTTATATCTTCTCTAATAGGTCCCAAATAATTTCCACCACCCTTTCCTTTAATTCCTCTCTTATAAAAGAGAGGTGGGAAAATGCAATTGTATCATTTTTATTTCATTACTTGTGTTTTTATTTTAGTTATTATTGGCACATGATCAGAAATAGTTATTGGGTACTTATCAAGACCTTCAATTTAATGCACATGTTGCTATGAAATGTTGCTATGAAATGTAAATTCTATCTAGCCTAGCCCAGTTTTTGTATCTTGGGGAAATAATATGTAAATTCACTCTGAACTCCTAGTACTGGATATACATCTCCTATGCCAAATATTTTCATAAATTTCTTCAAAAGCCTACCCTCCTTTGTTACACTTTCCATTCTGGGTCCCCCAGACACATCTCCACTGTTGCAAATCAAATTCCAGTTCCCACCTACAAGTAATATTCCTTGCTGAAAGCAGATGGTTTCTCCTAGAATTTTCTTAAGCTCCATTACTGCAGTTGTAGGTGGAATATAAATACATGCCACTGTAATCTTCCTCCATTGCCAGTAGCCCCTCAGTACTATAAATATATATTTATTATCTTTTTTATCCTCTTCTATCATTATTGGAGCTCCTCTTGCGATTAATAGAAGTACTCCTTTTCATTTGTTCCAGGTATTCCACTGAAGAACCATCCAGAAAACTGTCCTTTATCAAATTCACATGTTCACTTGTTTCCAAGTGTGCCTCCTGTAGCATAGCCAGTTTCTCTTCATCAGATTGTCTCTATGAAAACATGAAGACCAGATACAAAATTGCTACTAACTCTACTCAGTGCTCTCTTGTTTTGTCTTATCTTTATAGCTCTCCCAGTTGGGAAAAAGTTTGTAAATGAGATAAATGTAGATGTCCGACAGGTATGCACATGCAGTGTCCTGTCCTGGGCAGCCCTGCCTCAGGCAGCCAGCATTAACAGTCTGGGAAGTCTGGGTCTGCTCTCGGCTGATGTCTGCTTCCCGTCCCTGATCTGAATAAAGCAAAGCCCACGCCATTTTCCACCTGAATGCTTACAGAGAACATTATCTCCTATCTAGTTTCTCTTTGTCAGATTGTCTCCATGGAGAGATGGTGACCAAATGCAGAACTGCTACTAAGCATACATTTATTTTATAGAAAAAAGCCTTATAATATTTAATATTCTTTTTCATTTACTTGCTTTCTCTTAAAATGTGTTACTAGATCAAGTTAAGGGCCTTAATCCAGTCATTACCCATGCAAGAATGAGAAAAAGCACATTATTTGTTCTTTCATCATGCTCTGTGAAGCAGTGTTCCTACATTTCTTAAAAGTGAAAAAAGAGAAAGAGAGATAAAGGGAGAAAGTAAAACAAAGAGAAAAACAGGAGCACCTGTTTACAACAGTATTTTCATTACACTTAAAGTAACTGAGAAAACTTTACTTTATAGTATGCAAAGAAAATCATGCACTATAAAAATAATACTATTAAGAAAAAAACTGTTTTACTTACAGTTAATGCTCTCTCTCCTCTTCCCCTCCCCAAGTATTTTTATGAACATTAATGACATGAAGTAAGTCATATGCTTTAGAGTCCCCCAAAACTCCAACAAAGTCCAAAAAAGTCCAATATTTCCAGATTTTTGTGTTCTGTCATATTTTACAAATATAATTATTGCTGTGTAACCCCACATTCATCAATTTCCAAGTTGTTGGTTTTATTCCTGCTCATCTCCATCTCCCAGATCTTGTCTCTGCTTCATTTCCAACATACTCTTGATTCTTGTAGTCATCTCTTATGCTCCCTTCCTTCTCTCCTGCATTTTCATTTGAAACACTGGGAAGGGTTTCACTGGCACAGTCTCTCTATGGTCTTTATTACCAGAAGAAAAAGAAGCAAAATCTCCTTCTGTTTCACAGGTCTTTTTTGTTGGAAAACTTTTATATTTCTTCCTTAGCATGTACTTCAAAAAAAGATTTTGTCCATCCAGGAAAGAATATTTTGATGACAGTTGGGTACGCCAATTTGAATCTCATGCCTGCTTCCTGACATTCCTTGAACAGTGGAATAAATGTATTCTGCCTGATGTGCAGTGAGTAATCATTCTCCACAAACACAATGCTGTCTCCCACTTTTAGTATTTTTTCCTTCTTCCCCAGTTTTTTCAGAATCAACTCCTTCTGCTGGTAGGACTGCATGCTTGCTATTAAAGGTCTAGGCTGCTTTCTCATAGCCAGGTTTGGTGCACACACATGATATGCCATTTCAACTAACAACTCCTGCTAAGGAGTAGGCAGTCCAGTTGCTTAGTTCTGCTTTCATAAAATTAATACAATCTGTTCCTTCCAGCTTCTCTGGTACAACTGAGAATCTCAGGTCTTCCATACATGCTCTGTCCTCTAATTCTATTATTTTTTGAAACATCTCTTCTTGAACATTCTCATATTCAGCCAGCCTTTTCTTCATTTCAACCTCTGATTTTTGCAGTTTTACTATGGCATCTAAGTATCTGTTTAAAGCTTCTTCCATTTTTACCACCCTTTTGTTGTTTGAGTTTATATACTCTATCAATGTTTATTTTATTTTAACCAGGTCTGTATGCAGTTGTCTTATACTTTCCTCTAGGTTACTAGAAGTCATGTCTGCAGCTTGCCCTGCCTTTTGCTGAACAGCTTAAGCACTTTTCCCAGTCAGTGTTTTTTCCTCACCTTTTGTAGCTGATTTTCTTTCAGGTCCTCTGTATTTCTTTTTTCCTGGCATCCAGGCAGTGCACTTGCTAGCCAGTTACTGAAATTCACCCAGAAACACCAAAGTCCACTGGCCTTCGCTGCAGAGTTTCTGTTTTCACACTTGGAGAGGTAGAATTAAGCCATTACTCAATGTGCAGGCATCTTGGAAGTCTCCCTCTTTTTACTGGGTTTAATCTAGAACCCCATATAAATGAAAAAAATATCTGCAATAATTCCTTTTCAAATACTGTTGGCAACATAAATATACTTGTTAAGTATGCTATTTTCCAATCAGTCCTGAATTTATCAAATAAGAATCTAGAACCCCATATAAATGAAAAAAATATCTGCAATAATTCCTTTTCAAATACTGTTGGCAACATAAATATACTTGTTAAGTATGCTATTTTCCCATCAGTCCTGAATTTATCAAATAAGAATTTTTTTCTCTGACTGACAATGCATATGCTCTCCAGAAGAGACAGATTTTTTTTATTTCTTCTGCTGCTTTTCCCACTGAATTTTGCTTGCATCTTTATTCTCAAATTTTATGCCTAACACAGAAATTTCACTTATTGTAAAATATATACCCCTATTCTTTACTACATCACCTAAACCTTTACTTTTCTCTTTATTTAAAGCAATCTTTACCATCTCTAGGTACTCATTTGTGCAAATTATTACTTCTTTTATCCAAATTTTTTTTTTGCAATTATTACAATGTCATCTGCATATGTTAACAGAACTGGAATTCTTAACCCTTCAGGTGTTATATACCCTGCCTCCTTCACTTTGTAATTCATTTCACATACTATCACATTTATAACTAATACAAACAGTGTACAACTCACTGGACACCCCTGTCTTACACCTCTCTTCATATGTACCTTTTGGCTTAGCCAGCCATTTACAAATATTTGTACTTTATTACTATACACTGACATACTTAATTTACTAACTTCAAATAAAACCAGGGACCAAAATGAATCACAACAAATCACAAGGTTATCCACATGTAATATTTTTTCATGTTTTGATGGCCTTATTGAGAAGTTTGGTGACAAACCTCATATTAGTTATCGGACTGGTAACTCTTTAAGGAACATCCTTAAAAGACAGCCCCCCGGATTCATGAAGCTTGCGCCAGGTGCAGGCGGAGCATAGGCGGCATAACGCCAAATATGTCCGCCGAGCGATTCAGGTACAAACCAATCCCACTTGCACTACCGGCATACACCAGAGCTACGCAGCCCTCAGCATAGGTATGCAAATCACCCCATGCGCAGTATCGCACCATGCTAATGAAGGCATACAGCGATTCACGAAGTGGTGCAGGCATAGCGCAAGCCCATGGAAATGTAAACCAAAAACACGGTTTACATTTTCCCAAACAGAACAACAGAACATCGGAGTTATGGAAGCAGACCACATGCATGTATTACAAAGTTAACATATGCCAATGGAGAAATACACAGCCAATGGCACAAGAAAAGATGCACAACACCTAAAAAACAACATTTAATGTCATGTCCACAGTAACGCACAGTACAACCGCAGGGCATGTGTGTGCAAACAGGAATACAAAGGAAATATATAAAAATCGCAGAAAATCGCAATGAAAGACAAATTAGGATTGCACCATAATATGCAGTGGTAGGCATGGCACACCACAAGCAAGGCGCAAGGGTTGCCAGGGGCCCGCGACAGTGTTCGGCGCTGTAACTATGAATTAGTAGTCAATGCCATGCAAATGAGGCAGGTAATACTGAATCGCAAACGTCCCGCCGGATTAAGGATGTACCTGACGGCGCAGCGCTATAACACCAAGAAGTGTATCAAAGGTGATACATGACATCAGCAGAGGGGTGTGCCATTGTATCAGTAAGCACATTGGAGCAATGCAAATCTGGCTTGGCCATTGCTAACCAAAGCTGAAGGACAGGGGTGGGGAGGAGGGTATAGAACCATTTAGCTGAGAGCACACATGGTGCCCGAAAGCGCATGTGTACGGGGATGAACTCGTGCCCGAAACCTGGTAGGCGAATGCACGCGCCACGAACAATAGCACAAACAGGAAGGTCAGGGGAAGAAAAGAAGGAAATGCCGAGGCAGGGTAATTGGCATAGTAATGAGCAATTAACACCAATCAACACACCGTGGCCAATTGACGGCAGTAGAGAAGCCTGCATGCAGAAACCTGCAAAACAGCATAGGGGAGGCATAGGATTGCAAAGAAAGGTGTGGAGGACCTGGAATGCAAAGACAGGAGAACTGTCATAGCAGAGCAAAGCAAACCCACAGTAGATCGGCAATAGCACACATTACGCAAGATAAGCCAGGTCTAGGAAAGTACAAATGAAAGCAGGCAGCTGGATGCATGCCAGCAAATGGTAGGTGTAACGTGCACAAATGTAAACAGAAGGGCAGGAGGTAATTCACGGCATCCAAATGTAATGCAACACCAAAGGCAGCACAATAGCGGTTTCGTAAATAAAACACAGAAGATACCCTGTAGCCACGATTGTACATACACACCCTATGACATCATCAGTGTTCACAGCAGAACAGTATAAAGTGTGAAAGCACCCAACACACACCTGTGTATTCCCAAACACTGCTCCATAGGTGTAAACAGATGGGGAACTTTTAAAATGTACATGTTGGGAGCTGCCATAGCTGTGATTCATCAGCATGTGTTACAGACCGACGGTGTTGTGGAGGATGATGCCGACAACCACCGTAGGCCTCGGAGGAGGAGAAGAGTGTTCAGACGAAGGGTAACCTACCAGGGGCTACATGATCTGGAGATAGTATAGTGTTACAGGGCGGACAGGGACATCTTACAGCAAATAGTAGAGCTGTGCCGACCATGCCTGAGAACCAGAAACAACAGAGGGGAACCCATTCCAGTGGACACGAAGGTATGTGTAAGCTTGCGAATACTAGCCACAGGTACCTTTCAAAGGCCAACTGGAGATATAATGGGGATCTCACAGGAATCGGCATCCAGGGTACTACACCAGTTCCTGGATGCCATGTTACCACACGCCAATGAGCATATACACTTCCCCCGAACTCAGGAGGAGTTGGCCAGCAATATGCGTCACTTCCACCGTGTGGCAAACTACCCGGAAGTACTGGGTGCGATAGACTGCACGCACATGCAAATAAAGTCACCACCCGGTGAGTATGATAAGTGCTACATAAACTGCAAGGGATTCCACTCCATCAACTGCCAGGTCATGTGTAATGCCCAGGGCATTATCATGGATGTGTGTGCTGGCAGCCCTGGAAGCTACCACGACTCCCATATCTGGCATGCCTCACAGCTGTATCAGGTATTTGTCAGGGGGGACATCCCACAAGGTCACCTTGTGGGTGATGCTGGCTATGCACTGGAGCCATGGATGATGATCCCCATCAGAAATGCACACACACCAATGCAAGAACGCCATAATGAGGCACACTCACAAACCAGAATCATCATAGAGCGTGTGTTCGGGATGCTGAAATCACGGTTCCGGTGCTTGGACACATCTGGTGGAGCCTTGCAGTACTCTCCAGGCACGTGTGTCCATATCTTCATAGTATGTGCCATGCTACATAATATGATCCTGCGGAAACAGCTGCAGCAGGGTCATAATGGGGGAGGGCCTCACAGCCCACCGCAAGTGCCAAGGCCAACACAGGCACAGAGGGATCCAGACCATGGACACACTGTGCCAGCCCCAGTAGGCAGACGGAGGCATGCCCAATATGCCTATGCCTTGGCAAAGAGGGAACGTATAGCACATACCTTGACAGTGTAGGCTCCCATGGACTGACACCCTCCCCACCTGCACACAGTAACATGGATGGCACACAAACACGACTACCTGTAAATTGTGATGTATAGGTGGCCCACTGTGGAATCCTACATAGGCAGCCCTCAAACATTGTACACACAACAGCCATGGGAACACGGAACTGTCAACACCTGAACAGTAGATGCGCCCATCAGCATCTGTCGGTGCTGTGTGTATAGGTTCCCAGGTACATCGGTAGGTACATGCCCGATTGTCAGAGGCAAAACACCAAACGGGGCAAACAGTGACTCCCATCACCACAACATCAAGTAAGCAACTGTCGCGTACTGGAGCAGAAGCAATCACGGGAGGACATGTGTGTAAGCACTGTCCTACACACAGTCATCACGGATTACCCGCCACGTTACTGAGGGGCTCCACAAAATGTAATCATGGAGGTAGTGTCTAGGCAGGGGATGTACCCATGACAGGCAGTAGTCACCCCGGCATGCTGCATCCACAGTCGTATAAAGGTGTAGCAAATTATCGGGTGTACCTAATTGTGATATACATACCCAGTGCTGGAGTACAGCTGGTAAACATCACGTGGACATACCATTAACTGGACCCATCAAGATGTAAACTAATGGAGTCATCCATGTGAGTGTAGTGTGGAGTAACTGCTGTAGTGTACTGCACATACAAATTGACATAATTCGTGTACAACCCCCAGATGTCCAAGTGGTACATGCAGTGACTGTTGTGCATGTTCCTGGTCCCACATCCTGCAAGGGATGTAACATAATCCCGACGGCACGGGTAATGCAGTCCGGATGCAGGTCATCAGAATATGTGTAGCACACGTTAGCGGGAATAAGCGTTGCCCACAGCTGGTAAGCGATGTTTAAATATGACTATACGGATATGCGTGAAACAGGGCTAAGTGTCACTGACCACTGTGCAGATCACGGTCAATGATGTACAGAACAGGTGACACCAGCATTAGTCACCCCTGAACAAATAGCGCCTGCTCTGAAGGGTAAAACGACCACTGCCAGGAGTGGAACAGGCAGTCATGTACACAATCACCCAACACTATTACTAGGCAAGATGTACGTATGGTAGAGTTGCCACAGTTCAAATGACCAATGTGGGACATACGCCAGATGTCAGCAGGACGACACACACCCGGCCAGGATGAAAACCAGAACAACAGTGTTTTGCATAGATAAAAAGCTTACAGTTTAGTAATGGTTGCAGGTACGTGTTCCATGTCCTGTAACATGTAAGTGGGTCAGATACAGAATAAGTGTGTCATGCAACTATGACATAAACTATAGGGAATATGTTTGTCCCAAAGTCGCAGGACATTTGCTATGTTCACAAATATTTCGCAGGACACAACTGCACAAAGAGGGATTGTTCCTCGCAAAGTGGGATGGGAGGTAATCTTAACCTATGGTAGGTGTGTAATGTGACAGGTACAGACACAAACATGCGGAGTCTAGGAAACACAGTATACACTGACAAACACACAATGAAAGGCATAGCATGCCTGTCACCACCCCTGTCTGAGATATGTATATATATATATATATATATATATATATATATAAATATATATATATATATATATACATATATATATATATATATATATATATATATATATATATATACAAATATATATATATCTACACATATATAATACAGATAGAAAGGGCGATAGTGTGATATATGTCAATATACAAGGGGTCACTGGCATCTGCAAATATATAGATAGGTTGACGACATTCTAAACACCTTTGAGGTACAAATAAACAGGATACTGCCAACTATGGAATGTGTCACGCACCAACACGCATAACCAGGAGGATGAAAGACAGAAAGAACACAGTACTGGAACAGTAGAACCACGAGCAATAGGACGATAGTAAGGACATGAAGTCACCGCTGTCGGCGGTGCGGACCACGTAGGTACCGTGTACAACTGTGGTTGTGTGTGATGTAGCCTGTGTATGTGTGTGATGAGGGTGCCATATGTGTTCCCTTGTGACTAAAGTGTGTCGTGTGTGTCCGCATAGTGTGTCTGTAGGTGGCAACTCGGAAGTAGATGATTACGGTAAGCGCGGGTATAGCTATCCGTAGGCATGTGGTAAACACCTGTTCCACATTGGGAGGGACAGCCCCCCCTGGGCAGGTGTGTCCTGACATGAAACATTAGAAAGGGCAACTGTCTGTGAGTGTGGGACATTAGTATGTCCCACATAATATGCAATAGTTGCAGGAAATACTCATGCCTGTTTGTAAGAAATGGAAATGTTACATGCAAACCGATAAGTAGTGAAGGACCAAGAACAATAGGTATGTAATGAGGATAAAAGTATGTGCTATCCTGTGTACTGACTGTGGCCATATGTCAGCCTGTAAACACCCCTGTGTGACCTGCAAGTGTCCAACTATGGCCATATGAAAAGGTGGCAAGCCATGTGTCAGAGGGTCTGACACCAACACCACTGCAATGACTGCAAATATCTGGGGCAGACATACACGGGATAGCGTTCATTTACAAATATCCCTGCACATATCACCGTACATCCGGAGGTATGGAAGTTTCAACCACACCTGCATACCATATTGAAACCAATTAACAATGGCCCACAGTAAATTTCCGCAATAGAAGTCTATTAAGTGATAGCACTGTAATTAGGGAAGGAGCCCACACACATATATATGGACTACGTAGAAATGCAAGCCCCACAAAACTGTATATGGTACGTACAGCCGCCTACATCCCCCACACTGTAAACAATAGCAATAGAGACCATAACCACAGCCCAAACATCTAGTTAGTCAATTACATCTGCTGAACCGTTGACATGCCTTGTGAGAGACATTTAAAGGCGGCATGCAAAATTGTATCCGTTGTATAACGGAACAAACGGCGATGTTATGGGTGTTTGCAATAGTCCTTTATCAGACGGGTGGGATGACAGGTACAGTCACAGGTAGAATCACACACAATCCACGGGGGGCATGACCCCAAAATAGACTTGGCTCTACACAAAGCAGTTGCAATTACACACAACAAAACACAATACAGGCCGTCTCCCTGAAGGCAGGGCAAATGGCCAATGCCCAGGTGGAGAATTCAATTATACCCCACTGCTGCCACGTAATTGGCGAATGGAGTAGCTGCACAGCTGAAGTGCACATAATCAGTCACACCAGACCACCGATTGGCGGCAATAAACCACATGTTGCAAGTATAGACGTATATAAGGATGACTTGCCAGATATG
This sequence comes from Protopterus annectens, assembly GCF_019279795.1. Taxonomy (NCBI): domain Eukaryota; kingdom Metazoa; phylum Chordata; order Ceratodontiformes; family Protopteridae; genus Protopterus; species Protopterus annectens. The sequence continues at coordinate 1,486,577,586 of NC_056725.1, read as the reverse complement.
CAAACTGTATGCTCATACAGTATAACAGTTGAAAGAGTGATACACAGGAGCGAGATAGAGATGAAACACCAGAACGATATCAAGGTATGTATAACAATAAATATACTAGGAAACAAGTGTTCAAAACAAACTTCCAAAACGAACCAAACACTTGAAGGAAATCAGGCTCTGCTCTTGGATACACAAGTTTTAATTAATCCACAACGGAAACGTACCACTTTTAACACACATACAAACAATATGTTTTCGATTCAATGTCTTCTTCAGAAAGCAAAAATCAGAATGACACAGCCCATAAAACTCCCTCCTTTTATACTCAATGCTGGATCAATAAAACAATTAATCCCATATTAGCATTTTAACCCTTGACTTCCCGAAGGAGAATAAAGATTTGTAAAATAAAAATATAAAATACACCTAATCCAATCCATTTATAAAGGTACATACATTAAACATCAAAATATTTATATATATAAATTTAACTAATTCAAAAAGGACTTATAAATATATTTCTAAGATATATTATGTAAATAAGTCTATTAAAAACAATTTTTGTCCTGCTTTTCAAAATTAAACCTATACCTATACTGGGCTAAGGTATTCAAAACTCAGTAATTTAAAACAAAATAGCGCCATCTGGTGTTGCAAGACATACATTATCACTTCTTTTTTTCTATAACTCCAGTGTTGAAAATGAGAGCAGCCAAATTATAGGGCTTATACTTTGAATAATGATATTTATATTTAATCTTATATTCATATAATTTTAATACGTTGTTCCTTTTATTCACGTATTACTATATATATATTTGTCCTAAATGGCTTATGTTTAATGGACTTTTAGCCTTTTGATACAACATATGTGCATACATTTTTGTTTATATATAGGTAATTTTGAAATATCCAATTTTTACATATACATATATTCAATATTTTATTATGTTACCCCATTGGGAGGTATGCATTGTCATAACATTTTGGGACGCATCTTATATTTAAACAAAAATTCCCATGTGCGCATTGGAATGTTGTTTAGTATTTGGAATGTATTATTCATGTTTATACATTGAAATGATTTTTAAAGTATTTGGTATTCAGGTATTAAGTATTAAATTATTTAATGTATTTATTATAATATAATTTTAAATATTGATGTTTATAGGTTTTTTACCATTATCAAAAGAAGTGATAATTTATGTCTTGCAACACCAGATGGCGCTATTTTGTTTTAAATTACTGAGTTTTGAATACCTTAGCCCAGTATAGGTATAGGTTTAATTTTGAAAAGCAGAACAAAAATTGTTTTTAATAGACTTATTTACATAATATATCTTAGAAATATATTTATAAGTCCTTTTTTGAATTAGTTAAATTTATATATATAAATATTTTGATGTTGAATGTATGTACCTTTATAAATGGATTGGATTAGGTGTATTTTATATTTTTATTTTACAAATCTTTATTCTCCTTCGGGAAGTCAAGTGTTAAAATGCTAATATGGGATTAATTGTTTTATTGATCCAGCATTGAGTATAAAAGGAGGGAGTTTTATGGGCTGTGTCATTCTGATTTTTGCTTTCTGAAGAAGACATTGAATCGAAAACGTATTGTTTGTATGTGCATTAAAAGTGGTACGTTTCCATTGTGGATTAATTAAAACTTGTGTATCCAAGAGCAGAGCCTGATTTCCTTCAAGTGTTTGGTTCGTTTTGGAAGTATGTATAACACTAACTGTATGTATAGTATGTTCTGAATTACATAATGTCAGTGTATGCATAGCCTGGTTTGCAGTAATTAACAGTGTCCGCCATGCATAAAGCGGGGAATGGTATTTATGTAGTGATGTCTCGCTGATCGTACTAATGCTTGTAGAAGATGTGCGTCCAGCAGTGGGCCACACGGTAAACAGCACAGACACCACAAGGGATGCAACATGACGGCGTTAAACAGAACAATGTCATACGACCCACCATCAGTGGCAGGGTATGTCCAATAAGTACATGCCATAGCAGGGGATAGTAATGTAGATATACTGTAACAGTATGCATGTGTATGGACATATAACATCAATGACATGTCTAAGGTGGACCCTCTGTGCAAGTAACGGTTGAATTATGGGATACCATGTAAAACATGTGTAATGTATAGTACAGTAGATTGATACGTCAGATATGTTACACAGGAGAACAGGCATATGATGCATAACAAAGGTATCATATAGTGATGTGAGTAGTATGTAATTAAGATATGTATAAACAGTTATGATGAAATAACTATGTACTCCACTCTGTGCATTTGCAAAGGAAGCAAACATTACTCCCATACTAGAATAGCAGAAGAGATGTGACAGACAAACATGAACATGATTGGCGTGTACAATAACAGTAGACATATGGCCCATAGTCACGGGACATTATAATAGCGTGACAGCAAATCTAACTGGAAGGGCTATACCAGTAACCATGCACAAAGGACATGTAATAGCTGCACAGGGTTATAGTGGTGTACCATGCAGTCTGGCAAGTCAATGTGTAACAACAACTACAATGTGCACACCAGTGGCAACTCTCCAGGGTAGTGTCCTGTGAACAGAAGAGCCATGTGTAACCTGCATCACTGCACAGAACAGTCACTGCAGTGATCCCTGGCATACATGTGTCCACCATCCCGCAAGTGAGGTATCACATGAATACTGCTACTGACTGTCCATGCATGATGTACATAGGAAACATGTCCCAAAGCATGGTGAGTGTCCGGTCTGGGAATACAACCCCCAAGCACATGTGGGGGGTGTTTTGGGTGGCTTTGGAAGGTTGGAACAGGAGAAGTTTTGTCTTACTTGGGTTGAGTAGGATCTGAGCATTGGATAGTCACCTTTCTACAGAAGAGAATGATTCCTGTATGATTTGTTGTAGTTCTGGTACAGTGGGGGCAGAGCAGATGAGAGTAAAGTCATATGCATACTGTATAAGAGATGTTTGTGTGGTGGCAGTATGTAGGTTGTTAGTGAAAAGTGAGAATAGCAGAGGGCCAAGGATAGACCCTTGGGGAACTCTGAGAGTAATTGGGAGGCGAGGTGATAGGTTATCATTCCAGATTACTGATTGCTGACATCCGTGTAGATAGCTGTGGAACCAGTTGCAGGCTGATTGCGAGAAGGAGAGGTTGGGGAGAGTAGAGAACTACTGTTCATGAGATACCATGTCAAAGGCCTTTGAGAGATTTAGAAATACGGCAGTAGAGAAGAGGCCATTATTTTTGTGATGAAGTATAGTGTTGGTGAAGGAGAGCAGAGCGGAGGTAGTGCTGTGATATGGCCTGAAACCATGTTGGATTTGGAGAGGAGATTATTAGCTAGGAGGCAGTTGGAGACCTGGGTGTTGATACATTTTTCTAGTATCTTGGAAAGAGGGGAGAGGACAGCAATGGGGTGGTATCTGGAGAGGTTGGTGGAGGGGGTGCCTTTGTGGAGTGGAATGATGTGGGATATTTTCAATATCGTATGAACATAGCCTTCTGTTATGGAACAGTTGATTAGAATTGAAATTGGGTAGGCTAGTGTATCAGCTGCAATTTTCAAGTATTCAGAGTGGAGGTTGTCAGCTGTGAGTTTGGTGGGTTTAAGTTTTGACAATAGTCTTTTTATGCTGGAGTAGGTACTGAGGTGAAGAAGAAAGAAGGAGTGGGGGGTTTAGGGTTAGGAGTTGGGGGGTTGTTGTAGGGAAGTATTGTTTGTTTAGAGATGTTATAGTTTCAGTGAAGTGTTTGTTGAAGGATTTAGCAATACTGCTGGAGGAGGGGGAATGGATGGCTGGGGGGTATGAACCTTCCCTGCGTGGAGGATAGTGTTAACAGTGGACCAGAACTGCTTAGGGCTGTGGTTGGTAGAGTTTAGGATGGATTTATAGTAGAGGGATTTGTCTAATTTTATTTGCTTTTTGGCTTTATTGCGCAGTTCAAGGAATGATTGCCTATCTGGGTTATTTTTTGTTAGTTGACAGTGCTCCCAGGCCTTATCTCTGGATTTCATTAGGGTTCTGGTGGTCTTTTGTAACCATGTGGCATACCTGGATCTGACTTTGGCATTTCTTACAGAATCATGGGTGTTTAGGATGGAGAGGAAGGTACTGTTGAAGAAGTGGACAGCCTCGTCTAGGTTGAGTTATTTTAGTGGTGACCAGTTAATTTTTTGCAGGGAGGAGATGAAGGAGTTGGGGTTGAAGTTGGACTTGTTCCGTATTTGTTGTGGTGAGGGGCAGATGTGTTCAGGAGTTGAATATTGAGGTGGTGTTTAAATATCAATGCTACACCTCCTCCTTTTTTGGACAATCTGTCTATGTGAAGGATGTTGTATTCAGGTGGAAGTATTTCCCCACTTTTGATGTGAGGTTTGAGCCAGGTTCCAGTTTGGAAGAGAATATCTGGGGAATATATGCTTATGCTGGCATGTAGTTCTTGGATTTTATTGCATATGCTTCTGATGTTTAGGGGCATTATAAGTAGGTCTGTTGTTTTATTGTTGGCTAGGAGTTGAGTTTTGGGGGGTTGCTTGGACTAGGGTTTGTGGTTGGGTTGGATTTGGGAGGACCAGGGTTTGGATGGATGTCTCCAGCAAGGGCTAGTTTATAGAGGGTGCTTAGGAAATGTTTTATATACATAGTAAATTGCTTATGGTATCTTAGGGATATTTTATTTTTGAGTGTGTTAGGGGTTTGGTAATGGAGTGTGTGTAGTGGGAGGATGCTTTCAATGGCAGGGGTTGTGTAGTTATAGTGTAAATGTTTGAGGAGGGTGTTGAGAGAGTACAGTGGAAGTTGTTGGGGCATGTGACTGTGGAGCCTTGGTAGGATGTAATGTGAGCTAGAACTACGCATGTAATCCTTGCACTTTACTATTTGGCATCGCATTCTATGGTTGAATGACATTTGATATACTCTATGTTATTCTTCAGTGCTATTTGAGAGAAGGCATTGGTGAGCTCTATTCTTAATTGGGGCAACAAACCTCCTTCATGGAAGTGGTCAAATACCTCATAAATAATTTATCTCGTAATAGTTAATTTTATATTTACCTCTCTTTATTTACTGTTATATGTGGAATTTGTATTGCATGTTATATGCTACTGTGAATAGTTAGTGTAATTTTTAACTTTTGGAAAAAGCTGATACAGATCTGGGCATCAAGGTCATTACTAAAAGTTAGATCTCCTGTCAGTGGATACATTAATGAGATGGAAAGGTGGGAATACTGGCTGAGGATCAGGTGACTGGTTTTAGTACTCCAGTTTCCAATGTTTTTTCAGTTAATATCATGGAATGTTAATGGGCTGAATTCCTCAATTAAAAATAAACTTTTACTCATATAAAAAAGCTAAACCAAGCTATTTGTGTGCTCCAACAAACAGATTTATCACATCAGGAACAATTAAAGTTATTGAAGTTTGGTTACCAGCACTTATGTGACACAGTATATTAAGAAGGTAAAAAAATAAGGGTTTGTACATTATTTAGGAGATAGATTCCCTGAATATACTTAAAGCCATAAAAGATGAATTTGGTAGGTGCGTAGCTTGTAAGGGATGGCCGGGTCACTTAAAGATTACCTCCACTAACGTTTATATTCCTGCTAACACTAGTAAAGAAACAATTATCAAACTCTGCAGATAATGGACTGCTTTTTGTGAAGGTATGACCATTATAGATGGAGAATGGAATACAATGCTTACAGTATCTGAAGTATACTCAGGTCCTAGATGGACAATTCTTCCCCATCCAGGAAGATTTTTGTCCTGATGCTTTCATGAGGTGGACATTGTAGATAACATGGCTGCTTCTCCAGCTGCAGATTTTATGTGTTATTCTTATAAATGTAGGTTATTCACTTGTATTGAAAAAACAGTAATATTCAGAGACAATGACCACTTAATACAAGACCCAAATACAGGTACTAGAATGTTTTCTGATTATGAACCTATAAACTGTTACAGTACTTTGGGCTGGAATCAGGTTGCTAGGGTTTAGAGGCTGGACATTATGATGTTTGACTCTAATTTGCTGCAGTAATTGTTCCAGCCTTGTTCTCCAAACATATGTGCAAAAAGGTTCCCTATTACGTTGTCAAACTTTTAAAAGTTCAAATGCTATATGGTCAAACTCATATGTTCGAAATTTTAAAAGTTTGAATGTGTTAACAGAGATCTACGTTCAGTGCAGAAAGGGGAGATTTCCATTTACTGCACTGTAGTGCAGGCTCAGAGTTGGTATATTTAAGGAGCAGGGGGTCTGGGGGGTGCAGGGGGGCTTGCCCTCCTGCTTACAACCGTTAGGTAGTTTTTTTTCTGTTTTTTGTTTTTTCGGTCGTTTTCGAAATTTTAAAAGTTTGAATATATGAGTTCGACCATATAGCGTTTGAACTTTTAAAGTTTCGATAAAGTAATATGAACCCATACAGAAACAGGTATATGTGAGAGGTCAATGATGAATAGGTGGGTTGATACGAAGAAGATGATCTTCATGGAGATTAGCTCATTTGGCAGAAAGATGATAATACAGGAAGGCATTACTTTATCTGATCTAGAAAATAAATTAATGAAAGTGCAGGAAAGGCACTCCAAACATAACCCCAATCGGTAATGAGGATATCTACAGACACAATCCCAAATGAAATCCATACTAGAAAGGCGTTCTTTAAAAATTCTTTTTGCACTGAATTTAACAACTTTAACTTATTCAGCAAGAGTGGTTAAGTCATTACCTGTAACACCTAGTGCTTAAATGACTAAATGTCTGATCAAAGAACTAAAGAATCCCCAAAATAGGAGAAGACAGGATTACCCTAAGCAAATTCTGTACGTTTTTAAGAAGTATTAAACTGAATTACATAATAAACTTATCTGTAACCCCCCACCCCCCGAGTTTAAAATCAAAGCTGCTCAGTTTATTCAAGAAATAACATTGCCCCAACTCTCATCAGCCCAGAAGGACACCCTTAAGACCCCACTTACTAGAAAAGAACTAGAAAGTATTTTAAAAACTTCTAAGAAAGACAAGTTCCCAGGCTCTAATGCTTTGATTTGGGAAACTCTTTTAAAATTATGTCCAGACATTTGGGAATATTTTCTTATGCTAACTATTTAGATTTTAAGAGGGGCTGCCTGTCCTAAAAGGTGGGAAACACTTTAATTTCACCTGTATTCAAACCAGGGTCCTTCACTAGTTTCACTTCTACTGAAACCAGGGAAAGGCCATCTTTCTCCAGCATAATATTGTCCTATTTCAGTGCTAAACATGGATTATAAATTGCTCATATTGATACTGGCACACAGACTGGCTAAATGGTTACCAGCTCTAATTCTCTCCAACCAGACAGACTTCATTAGTGGTCATAAAGCCTCAGATAAAACTAAGAAAACATTACACTTAATAATAGAGAGTTCAAGGCTAAATTCAAAACCATTATTAATTGTAAGTTTTGATGCTGAAAAAGCCATTGACAGCGTTGACTGGCAATTAATTTCTTTATGATGCTTTAGACCATTTTGTCTTCCCCGTGAATTTATTGAAATTTTTAATGTGTTGCATGCTGGGACTTCAGCCTGAATTAAATTTGCAGTTTAAAATCTTCTTCACTATCTTCAGAGGGAGGAGGCTGGGGTATCCCATTTCCCTTTTGCCATTTAACTGGATCCTTTGGTCCTCAAGATCCATGCCTTAACAGAAGAAGGGTACACAAGTGAAGGGATTTAACATATGTTGGAATTATACACAAACAGTCTGCTAGCATATTTCCAAGATCCAAATGTTCAGCTTAATCCCTTGATGAAGGCTATGGAGAAGTTCATCCAACTAGATAGATATAAATTAAATCTTGAGAAAACATTATGTTTGGCCATTAATTTTACCCTCTAGACTCCGGCAACAGTTTACTTTTTTGCTCTTTTAAACACATATTAGGTGCTTGAGAGTTCTCATAGCTAGCTCTTTACAAGATGCTCTCAGATATGCTTTTAAGAATGTTTTGTTCACCTGTGACAGTCTTTTAGCTCTATGGAAAGATATGTGCTTAGATTTCTATCAGAGAATAGTTGCTAATCATGTGATGATTTTGCCCCACATTTTATATTTTTCCAAATTATTCAAGGACACCCCATTTCGATTTTGCAGGAAGCTCACATGCAAAATAATTGCTTTTACATAGACCAATAAACATGACAGAGTAGCTTGGTAGACTTTTAATTTTTCCAAAAGAAAGTGTAGGCTTAAGCGTTCTTGATCTACCTGTTCTTATACTTTGGTGATCTTGACTTATTTGTACCTGCTTGTACATACAGAAAATAAAGCTATCTAGAAGGATATCTTATTTACAAAAATGTGAGGGGAATACATGGACTAAATTATTATTTTTTTTTTTGTAAAAATAAAGACTTGATCTGTCAGTGGAATACAGTGATTAGATGTATCTTACATTCTACTTTACCTTTGTTACAGAAGGGTAATCTTTTAGCAGGTGCTTAACATGGGTGGGGTAAAGAGGGCAGCTGACACACAGGTTGTTAGAAGGTACAGCTGGAAGCATAGTTCCTGCATTATTTCTGAATACCAGTTCAAAAACAATACATGCATTTTAGCCTTAAGCACTATGTGATAAAGCTACAGCAAGCCAACTGCTACAGTTTAAAAGTGAAGAATTGAAGAAATCTTTTTTTTTTTTTTTTTTTTTTTTGCTATGCAATGAAGAGCTGAGGAGGCAAGGAGGGTGTGTGGATCTGGCTTATAGCACCACACCAGGGAGCAGACCTTTGTTTTTTTTGAGTTGATGGGGTGGGGCACAACAACAGAAAAGTACAGTTTTGTACCTACCATAAATGTAGATGTTCGAGTGTATACCCTGCTGCAGTCATCACACTTGGGTTATCCTGCCATCAGGTGGTCCCGCAGTCGGCCCGAATTCCAAAGTCTTGGTCCGCCATCGATTGCTGTCGCTTCTTCCCTGACGTCAGTGTGCCAGGGGTATATGAGAGTCATCCGACGCCATTTTCTTCAGTTTTTCTTGCCCCAGATGTCAAGTGCCCCCTCCCAAATGGTGGTCAGTAGATAGTACCAATAATAAAAAGTGTAGCATAAGCACAAAATCCCTCCAGCTATAAGCAAATACACCACAAAGACTGTAACAGATTTAAAGGTTTTGAAAGGTCTTAGTTAGGTCAGAGGGGATGGAGGGAGGGTAACTTGGACTGCAGCAGGGTATACACTCGAACATCTACATTTATGGTAGGTACAAAACTGTACTATGTTCATCGTGTTACCCTGCTTCAGTCATCACACTTGGGTAGAATCCCAATGCTAAGGATGGGAGGTGGAGTCAAACAGGATTAGAGGAGGCTAGAAGGCCCTGCAAAACTGCAGTGGTGAAGCCAGCTCTAGTCTTAGAGTAAAGTGGTAAGTGGTAATGTTTGGTGAAGGTGTGTACTGAACTCCAAGTTGCAGCTTCCAGAATATCCTTGATTGGTACCCCCCTGAGGAAGGCTGTAGATGTAGCTGCTGCCCTGGTAGAGTGGGTCCTTATGCTAGCAGGAACTGGTTTTCCATGGTGGGTGTAGCAAAAATGTATGCAATGTCCTATCCATTTGGAAATGGTCTGTTTTGAGATGGCCTTTCCTTGTGTTGCTGTAGCATAGGATACAAAGAGCTGGTCAGATTTTCTGAAAACCTTAGTTTTATCCAAGTAGTAATGTAGCTTCCTGTGAATGTCCAAGGAATGTAGGAGTCTTTCTCCTTTGTTTTGTGGATTTGGAAAGAAGGTGGGTAAATGGATGGTTTGATTTAGAGCCACACTGGATACCACCTTAGGCATAAAGGAGGGGTTAGTTCATAGAGAAACTCTGTCTTGATGAAAAATGAGGAAGGGCTCTACTGCCATTAGTGCCTGAAGCTCTGAAACTCTTCTCGCTGAAGTAATTGCTAGCAGCAGGACAGTCTTCCATGATATAAACTTTAAATCAGCTGAGAAAGCTGGCTCAAAAGGAGGTAGCGTAAGTTTTTCCAGAAGAAAGTTGAGGTCCCAAGTAGGTGTTGGTGCTCTCCTGGGAGGCCTAATGTTTTTGGCCCCTCTGAGAAACTGCCTCAGTAGTGGATGTGAAAATAAGGGAGGATCCGTGTTGTAGTAAGCTGAAATAGCTGAGGCGTGGATTTTAATAGATGAAAAGGAAAGCCCTCTGTATAACATCTCAGTTAAATATTGCAGAATCTGAGGTATGTCAGGCTGAAGGGTATTTTGGCCTTTAGCTTGGTTCCAGACGCAAAACCTTTTCCATTTGTCTGAGTAGGCTTTCCTGGTGCTGGGCCTCCTGGCCTCCAGAATAACATCCATAACAGCTTGTGAGAGAGGAGCTAGCTGGTTGCTTAAGTGATTTGCCATGCAGCCAAGTTTAAGGTTTTGAGCTGGCTGTGTAGAATCTGATTGTCCTGCTGTGTGAGCAGATGGGTAATTTGTGGTAGAATCCATGGTGGGCCCTGTGCCATATTCCTTAATAGTGGGTACCAGTGCTGGCATGGCCAATCTGGGACAATGAGTATCATTCGGGGTCTCTCCATCCTGGCTTTTAGCAGCACCTTTGTGAGAAGGGGTAATGGAGGAAAGGCATATACTGTCAGCATGGTGGGCCCTGTGCCATATTCCTTAATAGTGGGTACCAGTGCTGGCGTGGCCAGTCTGGGGCAATGAGTATCATTCGGGGGTCTCTCCATCCTGACTTTTAGCAGCACCTTTGTGAGAAGGGGTAATGGAGGAAAGGCATATACTGTCAGAATTTTCCAACTGAATGAGAGTGCGTCCACTTTCCAAGCTTGACGATGAAAGGTCCTTGTGCAAAATTTTGTCAGTTGATAGTTTTGGGGGCTGGCAAACAGGTCTATGTCTGGGAGCCCCCATTTTTGAGTTATCATTGCAAATACTTGTGGATCCAGTTTCCACTTGTGGGGATCCATGATGTTTCTGCTTAGGTCATCTGCCAATGTATTCTTTTTTCCTGGCAGGAATTGAGCTTGTAATTGAACTTGGTAAGCCAGTGCTGTGTTCCATAAGGTCATTGCTTGCCTGCATAGAGGGTAGGAGTGTGTACCCCCTTGCTTGTTTATGTACCACATTACTGTGGTGTTGTCTGTCCTTATGATAAGCTGTCCTGGATGTAAGAGGTCCTTGAAGTCTGTCAGAGCATTTTGTACAGCTAGCATTTCTTTTTGATTGATGTGCATATTCCTTTGATCTGCAGTCCATATGCCTTGAATGCACTGTCCTGCCACGTGTGCCCCCCAGGCATAGTCCGATGCATCTGTTGTCATAGTTTGCCTGGCTGGGGGTAAGGTGAAAGGCTGACCCTTGTTCAGGTGACATGCCTGTGACCACCTAAGAAACTCCTGTTGAAGGCAGGGAATGAGAGGTATCATTGTTTCCAAGCTGTGGCTGTGTTGAGTCCATACGCTTTTTAGGTACCATTGTAATTTCCTCATATGCAGTTTTGCAAATGGTATTAGTAGTATGCAAGATGCCTTGTAGCCCAAGGCCTGCAGAATTTTTCTTGCAGGGAGTTGGGTCTTTGTTGCCATTGCTCTGAAGTATTGAGTTAATTGTAGTTGTTTGTCTGGTGTCAGATAAGCCATCTGGGCTGTTGTATTCAAGCTGGCACCCAGGAATGTCATATTTTGTGAGGGCACTAGTTTTGACTTCTTTTCGTTTACTGTGTACCCTAGGCAACTTAGAAGATGTTTTACAAAAGCCAGGTGTTGTAAGAGAATGTCCTTGCTTTCTGCTTGGATGAGGCAGTCGTCCAGGTATGGGTATATTTGAATTCCTCTTTGTCTGCAGTATGCAATTAGTGGTGCCAGGCATTTTGTGAAGACCCTGGGTGCAGTAGATAAGCCAAAGGGCAGTGCAGAGAATTGGTAATGGGTTGAACCTGCAATGAAACGGAGGTATCTTCTGCAATTTTGTCTGATAGGGACATGCAGGTATGCCTCCTTTAGGTCCAACATTACTAGCCAAGCTTTCTTGCCCAACATGGGAAGAAGCTGTTGTAGTGTTAGCATCTTGAATTTGGGTACTTGCAAGAAGGTGTTTAAAATTGAAAGGTCCAGAATGGGTCTCCAAGCTTTGTCCTTTCTGGGGACTAGAAAGAGCTTTGAGTAAAATCCTTGACCTTGCTCCTGTGTAGGTACCAGTTGAATGGCTCTTGTGTCCATGAGAGCTGTAATTTGTTTTTGTGCCTCTGTCCATTGATTTTGTGGCATGTTTGGCATTCCTTTTATCCTTGGCAAGGTGTGGAAATGGAATCTGTATCCTTGTGAGATAATGTCTAGGACCCATTTGTCCTTTGTGACAATGCGCCAGTTGTCTGCAAAAAGTGCTAATTTTCCTCCCAAGGGAGCTGCCAAGAGTGTTTTGCTTGGCAGTTTGAGGTTTAAGTCATTGTGTTTGCCTTCTAGTAGTTTGGGGCCTGTCTTCCCCTCCCTTCTGTGTTGCAGTGCCCCATTGGCGAGGTTTGTAAGGGATTTGTTCTTGTCCTCTGCCCCTTGGGTGCCTGTATTTACCCCTCTGTGGTCTGTCAGAAGCTGGAAAGGACCAATTTTTTGTTGGCCAATTTCTGATGAAACATGGGGGCTGTACCTGTAAGAAATCTTTGACTGTCTGCATAGATTTTGCCTTATCCTCCATTTTCTTTAGTACCTCCTCTGCTTTAACCCCAAATAAGTCATCCTGTTGTAAGGGTGCATCTAGTAACTTTGCTTTAACATGATCAGGCAGAAATTGTTCCTTTAACCAAGCATGTCTACGTATAACAGACCCAGTAACAGCTGCTCTAGAGGAAGCTTCCAAGGCATCAAAACCACATTGTAAAGTATGTTTGCCCACCTGTTGAGCTGATCTTGCATTTCCTTGAATTCAGACTGTTGAGGTTGCGTGCCCATCTTTTGTTTTATTTGAGACATTAGGAATTGCTGGTATTTAAGCATGTGAAATTGACAATTTAGTGCTCTCATAGCTAGAGTGGCTGAGGTGTAAACCTTCTTCCCCCACCTATCTAGTGCTCTGGAGTCCCTTTCAGAGGGTACAGGATTTTAGCCATAGAAGCTTTAGCCCCTTTGGGACCCTGGGAGATTGTCTCTGGATCAGCAACAGGACTTTTGTATAGGAATTTGTGTGAGTCAGGTACTCTATAGTATCTATCTGGTTTGGCTGGAGCAGGAGGCAGAGAATCTGAATTTAAACTAGATTCTAAGAAAACATCATCCACAATGTCTAAAACTGGGGGGATAGCAAGTGATCTGTGCTGGGGGAGTAAAAAAAACCCTTGGAGCCTTTTCTTTGAGTCAGAGTAGTCCTGACCTTCCCAGTGGAAATGTTCCCTCATGGTATGTAAGGTTTCCCCAAAGGAATAATCTTCAGGGGGAGAAGCTGAGGGAATGGAGTCTTCAGCATAAGAATCTTCATAAGGGGGAAAGAAGTAATCCTGTTCCTCCGAGGAGTCTGAGGAAACAGACACTTGATCAGTGGAGGCATAATCCTCCTCTTGTCTAGGCCTTTTGTCGGGGGGGGGGCTGGGAACCCCTGATCAAAGAAATTAAATCTTCAGCCATTTTAAGCATCTGCTTCTTAGGCATAGGGCCTTGACCTGGAGACTGAAGTGTAGTCTTTTTTGGTTTTAGAGGAGTCTTGAGCTTAGCATAAGATTTTATGGTGAGAGTAGTCAGTCTGAAGATACCTTCAGAAACCGAATGTGTTTCTACAGCACCGGCTTCTCCTACTGCAATGTCGTCGGTAGGGCCTAAAGAAAATGGCTGCATCAGCCTAGAACTCTCTGCTGGAGAATCCGAAGTGGTCTGGGGATCCAATTCAGCGGTAGCCAGGGGCTGCGTAGGTGCCTCACTGAAAACCAGAGAACCGGTGACCGGCCCAGCTGAGGGCTCGGAGTCTGGCTTGGATCTAGGCTGCCTATTTTTATCTTTGCGTTTTTTATGTACGCCGGTAGTCGGTTGCTCCGACGGCATAGTGTAATTAAATTTCCTACCGAAGTAGTGACGTGAAAAATCAAAGCATCGCTTTATAATTCGCTTATGGAACCTAGCACAAAACCGACAACCAGTGACGTCGTGGTTTGGGCCTAGGCAAGGTATACAAAAAGAATGAAAGTCCTTATGAGGTATTTGCTTCCCACAAGAAATGCAATTGTTAACTTTTTCTGACATCGGACTGAGGCAAGAAAAGGTTCCCCAATGGGGTACTTAGCTTTGAAGACTTCGGACTGAAACTTGATTTGAAAATCTCAGGTGTCGGCCGACCGGCACTTGCGAACTGCTTCTGCTTCGGGCACCGCGCGGCAAGAAAGACTGAAGAAAATGACGTTGGATGCCTCTCATATACCCCTGGCGCACTGACGTCAGGGAAGAAGCGACAGCAACCAACGCTGGACCAAGACTTTGGAATTCGGGCCAACTGCGGTACTGCCTGACGGCAGGATAACCCAAGTGTGATGACTGCAGCAGGGTAACACAATGAACATCCAGTATTGGGTGCTAGACCTCAGGATTATTTGAGATATTTTTAACTGATATTCTGCGGTAAAAAGTTAACATTTTATTCCCACCAACTGAGAGAGGTCCCAAAATTGATTCAGTGGTGTATTGACGCTAAATCCAGAGAGTTAAAAATGGACCATTGGATGGGGGGGGGCTTTACAAACTGTTGCTGGGGCTTCTTTCACTGGGGAACAATACATTATGGGAGTCATGGGAAAATGAGTTAGACACAAAACTTGATCTATCACTCTGGGGAAGATGGTAATTGTTCGTAGATATGCTAAACTCACAAAGATATCACTTTCAGGTGGCAATGTTTACAAGTTTTTCTATACCCCAGAAAGAATCTATAAAATGTTTTGAATGAGAGACCTGTTTTGTTGGAGAAGTAACCAACCAATACTGAACACCTAGAATAATATTCTTCTAAAGTGTGACAAACATGGAAAATTCAAGAGAGAAGTACTTGATTTAATTAAAGTGTTATTGTCATACAAAACCTTCCAGCAGAACAATTTTTAACTTCCTTTGAGGGCTTTCTGCTAAACCTCCAACAAAAAGAACTGCTATGAATGAGTAGTATTTTTGTACAGGAAAACATTACAATAAAATGGAAGAGTTCTAACCCTGTACAGATGCAAGATTTACTTAATTTGTTGGATAACCTATGTAAAGCAGAATTGACTATAAAAAACCCTATTTGCAGGCAAAAGCTCCAGTTAAAGTGCCCCCTTGGATATCTTATATCTCAGCTTAGTGATGTTTTTGGTAAGCTTATCCTAAAAAAATTGATACGTTTTAAAACAGTGTAAAATTGGATTTTTTCTGATATATTTTTTTCTATCTTTAAAGATCCCTAGAAAGAATATATTTATTGTGTTTATTCTTTTTCATATCTAGCTGTGCAACTTTAAATTGTGGATATTGTGTTTTTTTAATATTTTTCTTTCATAAAAAAGGCTCTACATACAGTTGAAATATAAAAACACACTCAGATACAGACCACATACAACAGCACAGATGCACAGCAGTAAACCTATCCCTTACCTATCACTTACTCTAACTCTAGCCCACAAACACTCATACACTAACACCTCCTCCCAATGCTGAAATGTTTTGATTTGTAAAAAAAGGTTTAGCAATAAAATCTCAAACCCGCACTTAACTTAATCACATGTATGTGCTCTTCATTCTTTTGACATTTTTTAACAAATAACTGAAGACTTTCAACAAAATTCCCTAGCCATTCACTTTGTCAATGAACAGCAGATTCAACAGAGTAAATGACACCAATGTATATGTAGGAATGATTCAGTAGGTAGGAGTTACCAATAAGTTATATGCCATGTGAAGTCTCAAAGTTCAGATCTGGATTAAAGCTTCTGAAAGATGTGTTTCATGTCTCACATCATTTCACTTTGTCTTTATTGTCAATATGTGTACTTAACTATATGCATATATTACAAGATGCCATCTTTAAAGGTGCAATTTGCAGAGTTTTTTTTTTCATGCTGTACTGTATTTCTTGAATTTCTGAAATGGTTTTCTTTGAAATGTGATTTCTTTGTCTCAAGGACATTCTAATTGTATCACAGCCACTGGCAAAAGCAGCCAGTTTTGTTATTCTATCTTCAATATAACACTCAATGATAAAATATTGTTTTTTTTTTTCCACATTTTTCATACTTAAGCCATTAAAAAAGTTTCTTAATAGTATATAGGTTCATAGGTGTGTACTAGGCTAATGACCACTGGGGCCTTTTTAAGCCTAGCCATACATCCCAAAATCAATGGCAAGTTCTGGTACCTTTAGTAGGGGCCTGGGAAAAGAAACATTTACAAGCAGGGGTGTGGGAAATGAACCATTTATAGGCTGCCTGTGTCCATTAGAGACATAGGTGCCAAGCTGGGATGAATTTCCTGTTCCCATCCAATTGTTGAAGTTACACTTGAATTAGATTAGGGTAGAACCCTGCTTCACACAGATGGGAAGCCTGTTCCAGAGAAGTGGTAGTCTCTGGGATGCATACCTGTCTCTCCAGCAGGTGCTATTTATATTGTACATCCATTAAAAACATCAAGTTATTAAGCCTTGCATCTTACATACAATAACCTCTTTTTTCATACTTTATTCAGATCATCACTGAATCACCACTCTCCACTGATACATCATTTCAGTTTGTGTCAAATTGTCATATTTTCAAATATCAGCATCTTTAAAGCTGCATGGCAACTTATCTGAAAGCTGAAAATTCTGGATTCAATCCTTTGGGCTATATCTCACTGTAAGCAGAACTGCAGAGGAAACAGAAGAGGCCCAGCATTCAATTTTCCTCCATGTCACAGAGAAGCAATAAAGGTACTTAAAACTTTTAGATTCAAAATAGAGGAACAGACAAGATGGCTATACTGAAAGAAGGATTCAGTGCATATTTTTTGACAAAGAAAAGCCTTTTATATGCAACGGATTTACTTCTCATTACAAATCAAAAAGTGCAGGGGTAAATAGATGTTTACATGAATGAGCTTAAACACAGAGTAAAAGACACAGTCTGGACACTTGCACGTTTTATTGGTAAGAAACAAGATCACTTTTTGTATCAAAAATGATCACGTGAGAGGCGCTTGTTAAGAAGATCATACCTGACATTTAATAAAGCAACTCCAAGTCTGAAAATAAAATCAGTGAGTGAAAATAAGGATAATATAAAATCAAAAATGAATAAATTATATAAAAATAAAACTGCAGGTAAGTGAATGGTTTTCAAGATGTTCACTAGTAATATAGTATACATTTGGAGGCAGAGATGGATGTGTTAGTTGTCTGTAAAGCACCACAAAGCATGCTACATGGCATTTAGTCAAATCTGTAAGCTATACTTTCTGAACAGTGTGCTGTGTGTCTCTCTGCCGTTATTTTGCTATAAGAGCGGGTGGTGTTATCACTTCTTTGTTATCTGATATTTAATAGCCTAGAGGGATTCCTCTGCACTTTAAGTGCTAGCCACAAAGTTTGAGAAATCATTTTATGCTCAACTCCTGAGAGATTTGCTTGGCTACAAACATATGCATTACAAGCTGAAGCTAACTGAAACTTGCAGTAGTAATTTTAGTCTTCTGTTAAGTACAAACTTGCAGTTTTAAAAGTACTGTATTTTCATTTTTTCTGTTTCCTAATTGTGTGTTTCTGAACAGTATGCTGTGTGTCTCTCTGCAGTTAGTTCCCCATCCTCCCTCCATGTTCCTGTGTTGGTATTGGTGTTGGTGGCTCTGGAACTGCCTGCTCCTCTTGTAAGTCAGTCTGTATTAGAACACTCCTCCTGGGTCCATCTCATTTGCTCCCTTAACTGAGTACAGTTAGATCATATTATGAGTCTAGTGTTCAGTCTACATAAAACAGAGAGAAGATTTGAGAAGGCCAGCTCACTTAGGTTCTTCCTTCCTCTCCTCTTGCACTTAAAAAACATTTGCACTTTATTCATTTGCTTTTACTGTATTTCTTTTCCTCCTATTTTGCTTTTTATAAAAGTACTCAATTTTATTTATTCTGCTGCATTTATTACTGCTTGGTCATAACCTGATTAAATTTTAACTGTTAGTCTAAGTCTTTTGGTTTGAGCACTTGGGCTTCATACAGTCTGTTTTACATTAAGAAGGTTTGTGGTCTACACTGTTGTGGCAGGACAGGTAGCTTACATCCTTTTAAGTTGGGAATTGCTGATTGAAGGCCCAGTGTCTGCTATTCTAAACGTGTATTAGTTCTGACTTAAGCACTTGGGCTTCAGGCCAGTTATTCTACATTAAGAAGGTTTGTAGTCTGCACTCTTGTGGGAGGAGAGGCTGGATTCTGCCCTTCTGAGCTGGGAATTTCTGATCACAGGCTTATTGTGACTGCTTATTTGAACTGCTTCTTTCTGAAATTGGTGCGCATTGTTGCTGTAGCATAGACCAGATTCAGGCCTGCTGAATCTAGCTTTGTTTGTATAACTTGAGTAATGATCCAGGCCATCTTTTTTTAGAAGGTTTCCCTGCACCTTAGTAAGCAGGGGTGTATAGTTAGAACTTGTCTGATTGAAGACTGCTGGAACACGGCTCAGTTTTGAGCTTTTTTCTGGTTAATTGGGTAACTTGTTTAAGTCAGTTTGTTCGTTTTCTATTATATATATATATATATATATATATATATATATATATATATATATATATATTGCACTTTATTCATCTGCTTTTACTGTATTTGTGTTTCTTCCTATTTTATTACTGGGGGCATTGACTACAACTCTGATCTGTGATATATAACAATAAGTATCCTTTTTTGTGCTTTTAACTGTTTTTTGAGTTTATCTGTTTTATTTTCTGAAAAAAAAACCCCCCCAATATATATATATATATATATATATATATATATATATATATACACATATATATATATATATATATATATATATATATATATTTGCTTCCCGCCTTTCTAAGCTAGTATAGTCCAGTTTTCAGGTTAGTGCTGAATTCAGGGCTGTGTTACAAATCTCTGTGTTTGCCCATACTTTACTTGAACAGAAGGAAGTTTCCTTGTTCACCTGTGAGAGATGGGAGCTTGGAGCAGCCTATCTGTCCCTGGAGGAGTTGTTTCAGACCAGAAATTGGTAGTTTATTGGCCATTTTGGGCTAATTTCTATCTCTTTCATTTCCCTGCTATAAATACCGTATTTGCCCAGTTTTGTGTGCTGGGCAGTGCCGGTTAGCTAGAATAAAACTATTCCCAGCTCCACAAAGTCTCCTGTTTAATTTTTCCATTGGAACTAGACAAACTTTCAACTTAAGCACTCAAGCCATTAATTTCTCAGCCTGGCACTTGCTCAAAATTTATAGCAAGCACTTATAAACCCTAGCACTAGACCCTCCTGTACTGTACAGAAGGACAAGGCTCTCTATTCAACCTTACCAGCCATCCAGTAAAACAGTTCACTGTACCTATCCAGACATGTCCAAAGGGCAGTTTCAGGTTTACTCTCCAGTCCAACTGGTGAATCTGGGCATTTTGAGGCAATGTTAAAACTGCCTCATGTACACAGATAACCCCCTCCTCCTACCACCAAACACTAATACATGCGAGAGATGCAGTTATACAGCCAAACTAGAGGCTAAGCTCTCTCAACCCAAGACTGGATCAGACAGTCAAGAGGAAAAGGGAAATATTTGCATCACACCACCAGTCTTACATAGACTCATTAAACCAGCACCGGCAAAAAACACACATAAATACATGAAAACATACTCGGAGCTTCTAAATAAAAATCTGCAAAACCAACAGAGACCTCCAAAGCAAACATCCAAGAAACCTCCAACCCCCCACAACACAAACCATGAAACACATACTTCACAAAACCAGTGCGCCATGCAATCACAGCCCTTAAGGCAAAATAACATACCCAACATACTAGTAATAGGTGACTCTATAGTCAGGTACACTGACATCCCACTCACTAGGCTGAATAAGGAGAAGGTTACTGTTAGCTGCCTGTCGGGTGCCAGGATCCACCACATAACACAAGCACTCAGGTCACTCCAGAACAAGTACAAATATGACTCTGTCTTTGTCCATGTTGATGTGAATGACCTGAGTCGTACTTCCCTGGACTACATGAAGACAGACATGGAAGAGCTCTCTGATCATGTAGCCCAGGCCGGTATGACCCTGACCCTGAGTAACATCCTGCCCTCACCAAGAATGATACCACGGTATAAAGAAAAAATTCTCGATTTCAACAATTGGCTAAGTTTCTGGTGTCATTCAAAGAGGATCCAGTGTCTGTCCGCCTGGGATGACATGCTCGACAAGCCACGTTGCTTCACTAGAGACAGCTTGCACCTGTCACCCTTAGGCTTTCGAATACTGGCCAAGGCTCTTGCCACCCCCACAGTACCTTTTTTAGGCAAGGCTCAAAAGACAAACCCACCACCATAAATAGCACAAGTAACAAAAAACTGAGGGTAATGCTACTCAATTCCAGAAATCTAAACCTCAAAATGCACACACTCGAGGCACTCCTCAGTATGGAGAAAATCGATATATGTGCAGTAACAGAAACCTGGTTTAAGGCACCAGAGAGCACCCCAGCACTACCAGGCTACAACTCATACCATACATTTCAACCACAAAACCCAAACCGAAATACAAAAGGTGGGGGTGTATCCGTATTCATCAAGGATACCCACACCTCCAGGTTAGTGGCACAGCACGATGCTTCAGAGATTATTCACGTGCAACTAACAATGGGGAAAACTGCAATTCAAATTGTAGCTTGCTACAGATCACCCATCATGTCCCAGGACCCCCATTCTGCATTTCTGGAAACACTGGGAAACATAAAGGTCCTACCAAATACCCTAATATTGGGTGATTTCAATTACCCAAACATTAACTGGGAGAACTACTCAAGTACTAACTCCTTGCCCAACTTTTCCTAGAATTTATAAACTCAAACATCCTGGTTCAACTGGTCAACACTCCCACCACAGGTGACAACATATTGGACCTGGTCATCACCAACATGAGTGACCAGTGTTCCCCACCAGAGGTCAACCCCTCGCTGGTTAGATCTGACCATAAACAAATCACTTTGGATATCCATATTCCGCCCCCACCCCAGACAAGAAAACCACCGTGAAAAACTTTTCAAATGCAAACTTCACATTACTTAAGACTGAGGTGGAAAGTTTCAAAGCCCCCATGCTGAAGGATAACACTGTGCAAGCTGCAAAATCCTTTACTAATGCATTCTACTGGCAGCTACAAGTGTGCATGGATCGTGCCATCCCAAGCAAGACTCACTCCTCCAAGAAAAGGAAACCAGTATGGTGGACTCCTGCCATAAACAAGCTATACAATAGAAGGAGGAAACTAGTACAGAAAAGAGTAAAATCCCAAGAAGGGAGGACATCCCTGATCAGTATCAGCAAGAAACTACAATCCCTCATAAAATCATCCAAGGCGAGCTTTGAAAGAAAAATTGCCAAGGACTACAAAGATAACCACAAGGCATTCTTTAGCTATGTCAAGTATCTAAGTGGCAATGCTCAGATCTACTCAGAGTTAGGACAGAATGGCACAAAATACACTGAACCGACCGATATCGCCAACATCTTAGTAGACAGGTTGACCGCAAACTTCACCCCCCCTCACCCCCAAAAGGGCCCATAACCATACCAGAAGAATGTACAGTCCCTGAAATAACAGACACTCAGGTTAAAACAGCCCTCTCCAAAGCCAAAAACACAGCATCAATGGGACTGGATGGTGTCCTAGGCTACGTCCTGCACAAGCTCAAAAACAAACTAACTACTGACACTGTTCAAACTCAGCCTCTCCACAAGCTACATACCTATAGAGTGGCGCACAGCAATGGTTATTCTGCTCCACAAAGGTGGAGCCACAACAGACCCCAGGAACTATTGCCCTATAAGCCTGACTAGCTTGGTCTGCAAGGCTATGGAGCGCATCATCATGGAACTCATTAACAGAGACATTGGAAACCTCCAAACACTGGAATCTACCCAGTTTGGCTTTGTTAAGGGCAGATCATGCCTCCTAAACCTGGTGGACTTCTTTGAGATAGTTACCAAGGCTATAGATGAGGGAAAGGTGGTACACACAGCCTACCTAGACCACACTAAGGCCTTCTGACACCATTCCCCATTCTGGTATTATAGACAAGCTCACCAGCCTGAACATAAACCCCTATGTCACAAGATGGGTTGCCAACTGGCTCACAGACAGAACCTACATGGTGAGAGTTGCGGGAGCTAGATCTGACTCTAAACCAGTTAAAAGTGGCATTCCCAAGGGCTCAGTCCTTGGACCCCTCCTGTTCAGCATATACTTCTCAGAGGTACAGGCAAGCACAGGAGGACTATGGCTGACCAAGTTCACAGACGACTGCAAACTAGAAGCTATAATTGACTCTCTGGCTGACACAGACATCCTCCAAAAGGGTCTCACTGAGACGGATACCTGGTGTCAAAATCATGGCCTCAAGCTAAATGCCAAAAAGTGCATAGTCATCCCCTTTGGAAAAAACAAAGTACCCACAAACTACCACACAGGTGGTAGTCCCCTAAATATGGAAGAAGTAATAAGGAATTTGGAGACCCAAGTAGACAGTAATCTCACCTTTGATAATCACATTGCCAAAGTGGTTAGAAAATGCTTCTACGTGGTCCACCTAATCACAAAAGTGTTCGAATCCAGATCAAAAGAGGTCATTGTGCCCCTCTACTTATCACTCATCAGACCCATCATAAAGTACGACTCCCCATTTGGGATGTACCTTACAAGACACCTGCAACAGCTGGAAAGACCACAGAAGTACCTCACCAAGAGGATCACTGGCCTCAAACAGATGCCCTATGCAGCTCGACTGAAGAAACTTCAGTTGTACTCAGTTGCATACCGCCTACTCAGAGGTGATCTCTGCCTGACATACAAGGCCATGTCCAACCCAGAATTGATGGACATGCTCCACCTAAAGAAAACCTTATCCCCTTGAGCCACACGCTCTAGGGATCTAAACCTCACCACAATAATAAATAAGATTTGCTGGAGGGATAGATTCCTGTCCCAGAGACTTCGCATGCTTTGGAACAAGATCCCAATCTACAATAGGCAGTGCTCCTCACTAACACTCTTTAAAAGAAACCTTGACAAGTGGATGGGAAACAGAAAGTTTACCTTGGGGATCACTTCAGTGGCTGTGCTGGACAGAGGCACAGGGAACTAATCTAAGGGGGTGGCGAAAGCCAACACATTCTGGCTAGGCTTATAAATGCCTTCGGGCAGATAGCCTAGTACCAACCTATTAACCTATATGGAAATAAGAATAATTTCACAAAGATTTGTACAAGACACTACAAACTGGTACAGCAGGACTTACTTGTTGTTTAGTCAAAAGAGCAGAACATAACAAAAATGTTTATAGGCAAAATTCAAATACATACTGTCAATGTTATTCAGCCTACAGGCAATGTAGATGGTGCTGTAGATGATTCTCAGTACAAGAAAGTTGTGACCCAAAGCCGAAATATCACATTTAAGCAGTATACAGGAGCTGAGTACAATGCTCCAACAGACTTTTAAATAAATGAATATGCCTAATGATATATAAAAAGCTCCATAGACTCTTCAGACATATCCAAGTCACAGGCAGAATTATAGACCATACAAGATAACTGGGCCATGTGGCTATTTACACTTTGCCAGTACCCACCCGTAGACCTTATGCCCTTCTCAATGAGCAATAGGTCAGTCATACTGGGAATGAATTTTGAATATCTGTCCAAATGTGTAATTCCTTCTTAAAGGAAGTTTTCCTCAGAGAATGGGTAGCCATTGCATGACAAATTTGTCTCTCCACTGTGGTTTATCTATTTGCTGAAGCAGGTTCAGATCTTGGGTTCTAGTGTTTGCTGGAATGTCTGACCTGGGGAGAAATAAGAGGTCATGAATGTTGGATCCCTTATGGTCAGGAAAGGAAGGCACAGATCATTCTTATGGAGTCTACAGGACTCTGAATACAGGGAAAAGGTCTCCAGACTCTTTTGGTAGCTCAGGTCCTTTAGACCCATAACCTTTTTTTTTTTTGCCAGGAACCATGAGGTCTCTCCAGATGCTTGATATGTTTAGTAAGATGCACTCCAAAGGGGGCATTGTATTTGATGATGGGCTTGATCAGTGCAGAATACAGAGGGGGAAGGACTTTTCTGGATCTAAAGGAAATACACTCAGTGACCAGTTGTACCAGACAGAAGGTTTTCCTTACAACTGTTGTAACATAATGATCAAAGGAAATTAAGTTATGTATGTTCCAAGGTCTCTCACAAAATCGTTTTGATGTGGGGTGCTTTCTATACGATATACCAAATATAACCATATCACTTTTTTAGCATTTAATTTCAACATGTTTTCACAGCACCAGGTATTAACATGTGTAAGTTCACTCTGTAGCTTTTGCATATCAGAAGGGGATCTGAATATAACGCACAGTTTTTAATTATCTGCAAACTTGATTAACCAGAGCTCCAGTTGTTGATTTAGACATCAGACAAGCATATGTCTAATAACAGAGGTGCTAGCACAGGTTCCTGTTACACCCTACTGGTTAACCTCATGTTATCTGACACACCTGCCATGCTCATTGTGTGGGTTCTGTCCCTCAGCCAATTAGCTATCCATCTAGCTACACAGGGGATTAATTTGGGGTGCATTTAGATTATTGATAATGCTGGCAAGTAGTATGGCATCAAATGCATTAACGAGGTCAAGATATGTTGTATGGATAACATGTCAACTTCAAAGCTTGCATTATCCTCTCAAAAAATTCACCAGATTTCATTAATCTGGAGCCACACTTAACAAAGCTAAACTGTTGGGGGGGTCAGGTCTTATAAGATTTTTTTATATTGTAGTTTATCAGATCTGTTGTGACCTTTCCATGACATTGCAGAGTTGGTGGATAAGATCAAACTGAAGAGTTGCAGAAATGGATTCACCAGTGCATGTTTAGTGGTATTCAGCAGGCAGCCTGGAATGTTATCAGGTCCCACAGAAAATGTATCTTTGTTTTGAAGAGTACTTTTAACATGTGCTGTTTTATGATGATGATGTTGAGGGGGTTTAGACCTTTAGTTAAATATGAGTTTTATATAGATTTCTCCAGGGTAAAATTTGCACTTTGTTAGTTAATATATTTGTGATATCCGTTGGATTGGAGTAGGTAGTGCCATTATGACTATATTCAGACTAATGTTGGGTGTTATTTCGTAACTCCCTGACTTAAGTAAAGAAGGATTTGTAATTATCCTTAGCACTCAATACCAGCCCAAGTAAATGAAAAACCTTTGTTTTTCCTTATGGCAGTTTTCAGTACCTAGGACAACGTTTTGATGTTTACCTTGATTTGTGGGTATTTAGTTAGGACAACGTTTTGATGTTTACCTTGATTTGTGGGTATTTAGTTAGGACAACGTTTTGATGTTTACCTTGATTTGTGGGTATTTCGTTTTGCTATATACTCTAATGAGCTTTTCCCTTTTTGTTGTACTTTTACTATTCATGTGGACCACTAGTCTAGTTCGTTCACACCTTTCCCATTTTATTTAGTTTTGCTAAGGAATGACAAATTTACACAGCTTACTAGGTGAGCATAGTATTTATTGGCATAACTACTACCTTTATCAACATTTTAGGACTTACAGCAATATTTGAACATACAGACATCATTATAGACTAGAGTTGTAGAAAGTTTGTACTTCTGAACTGTTTGAATACTGTGATATTTGCATTTTCTGGTTTAGGGATTTTGAAAGAGAAGGCTAAAAATCTGTGGTCAAACTTGACTGAGATAATGTATAGCAGTGGGACAGTGCATACAGATGTTCTATTTGTAAGGACTGCATTAAGAATATTAACTGATCCAAGGAATTCTTGTCAAATAAATTGAAGATTTTTGGGCATAGCCTTATATCTGAGATATGTGTCTCCCAGTTTATCAACAGGTAAGTGAAGTCTACCAAGGTAATGCAGTTTTTGTTTATTTTATGTTCATCCAATGTACTTAAGAAATGGACACAGTTATTGGGGGTCACCAAGGAGGTCATGTAAAATAGTGGGATCTGATAGCTGGTTTTATCTAGAATGAGTGAAATATCCGAAAGTTTGTTTTGTTGGTCTCTGAGAATCTGTCTTGAGGTAATGTGATCTTTCATAAACACAGACACTCCATCACAGCTCCCAATGGGTCTAAAGTGCATTATTTGTTATGCATTTTAGGTTGGGAGATATGTTAGCTGGACTCTGCCTAAAAAAAGCACTATGAGGGCAGCCAAGTCACTAGCCAACATGTGAAAACCTGGAATGAGAGGTTCAAGCTGTCTTTCGCAAAACAAATAGGGCTATGCAGCAGTTCATCCCATGGTGACACACACTGGATCTCACCCAAATAACACTATTTATTCAGTCAACTGCTGAATTCAATCATGTTTTTTCTTATACCATGGCATCATTTTGGTGAAAGTGGGATTCTGCTCAATACCACAATCTTTCTTGCATTTTTGATACATGGAGAGCTCAGAAATGCCTCCCTGCATATCCCTTAGGATTTGTGTGTTAGGATATTTACATTCACATGGGCTACCAAAATGTTGTAGTCAGACTTGTTCCTCTTAAGGAACTTTTGGACCCTTGAAATATCGGAGATCTTGACACGTGAAAGACACCTCACCATCTCTGCTTTTGTCCAGCCATATAAGAGAAGAGTCTGTATGTCTTACTGTTGAGTTTCCAATCACTGTCACATTTTTATTGGTACAGGATTTAAGCATACTTGCTTTGGGGTGAGTTTTTTCCTGATGACTCTCTGTTAAGGATGTGGCAGTATGTATTGTGTTTTTCTTTTTTTAATTTTGTTGTGTCCTAGACTTGTTAGACTTTTAAAACTTAGGTAATGATTTTTTTACAGCTTCAGCACAGAGCAATTTTCCATGTATTGGTGTGGAATGCTATGAAGGTGTGTAGTGCTCACAGACTGTGTTTTTTTTTTTTGTGAGAGTGATGCCTCCACTTTAAGTAAATATTTGCACCTCATACAGGTAGTTTGAAGTAAGTAGTAGTTCATTGTCTCTGATAATTAATGAGGTTGTTGCTACACTGCCTTAGTATATCAAGTGCTATGAGGCTGGCAAATGAGGGAAGACAAGCTGTTTGATCTTTCATTTTGCTCAAAAGGGTAGAAAATTTGGATATATGACTTATTTGTATAGTATTTTGTTTGCAAAACATTTTCTTTTTAACAACTCGTTATTATTTCAAAATATTAAATGCCTTTTTCCTTGATACATTTGTATGAGTACAGACTATTACATACCCTGTTTTAATGAGTACATAATATTATATATTAAAGGAATCGGGTCATGTTTCACTTAACTGAAAGTGCAAGTGCAGAAATAGAAGAAACACTGGAAAAATCATTTAAAGCAAGCAAATACACTGGGTCTCAGTACTTATGAACAACCTGGTAGGAATAAAAACATTCACACAGCGCATACGCAAGATAATTTGCAGATTTGCGCAGGACAAAGTATGAAATAATGGGTCTATATTAGATTAGCGAACGCTTAAAAAAGTGAATGCTGATTGATCGACCTTATGTAAGCGAAAGCTTACAATCTCAAACTGTCAGATCAGTGATTTTTTTCCTAGGGAAAAAATCGCTGATCCAAAACACATACACAGAACACAAGCACACCAAACAAACAGAAATCCACACATGTACACCTAAAATATGACACCTAAACCTACATTAAACTATGCACACACCACTAACTATCCACTTACCTTATCCCCAACCCTAACCCTAAGGTCCGTCACTATCGTACACTCACCTCACTCGCTCCCTAACCCTAACTCATTTAAACCTGCCCTAACCCTCATGCCCACACAATCACACACATACCTAACCCAAGCCCTAACCCTAACTCACCTAACCCACCCTAACACTCACATCCACAAAATCGCACACTTACCTAAATCCGACCCGTGACTTTCCACCACAGCACTGAAAATACCAAAGTAACAGAAATGGACAACCAAATTCTTTTCCTAGGAAAAAATTTGAGTGTCTGTTGCTTCAATATTTTTAACTTTCGCTAAAATAAGGTCGATCAATCAGCGTTCGCTTGTTTCAGCAGTCACTGATCTAATATAGACCCTGAAATAATTCCTACTGAAAACTGAGTTATTATTCCATTGTTCAAAATAAGAGTATGAAAACCAACTGGAAGAACTGTGTGAATGTTCACAAGATGTAATAACAGCATGTGTTTCCTCCAGAAAACTTTTAGATCATTCTAGAAATGCTAAAAGTTCTGGTAGTACAAGTGTAAAATGATCACAGTCAAGCATATTTAACTACTAGTCATGCAACAGAGCACTCTAAATACTGCTGATATTTTACAACTATTCTGATTTATTAATTGGTTTAGGAGGGGAACTCTAAGTTATTATCTAGAACACCTTTTTGGCAGGTATACTACAGGGGTCTGCACTGGGTCTATATTAGACAGTCGAACTTTCAAAAGTTCGACTGTCATACGGTTGACACTATATGATCGAACTTTTAAAAGTTCGAACATCTAATAAAAAAAATAAACTACACAAATAACCTACCTAAACATTTTAAGCAGGGGGGCAAGCCCCCCTGCACCCCCCACTCTTTAAATATACCAACTCCGAGATCGCACTACAGTGCAGAAAAGGGAAATCTTCCCATTCCATGCTGTATGGAGATCTTTGTTAAAATATTCAAACTTTCAAAAATTCGATCATATGGTGTCGACCATATGACAGTCGAACTTTTGAAAGTTCAATTATCTATATAGACCCGTCTGCACTTGACCTTTATTACTCACACTGCTTAAATTTAGTACCACCAGAAAGTCTAAAATAAACCACACAATGCATGTAAATGATCTAATACATCTATAATAAGCTACAGCTTGACACTCTAGGACAGAGTGTACAACAAGATTTCCAGGACACCTGCAATTGGATGCATAGTAAAAAGCTCCAATAAACTGTTTGAAAACCACAGTAATCTTCTTTGACACCGTCTCAAAGAATACATCAGAAAATGTATCTAAAAAAAAAATAACAGCAATGTCACAAGTCACCACAATAACAGTAAAAGGAAGTTTGGTTTGCTTAAAACCTTGACACATAGCTTATCTATAAAGAGGCCCATGCAAGTTAAAATGTTCACATTGACAAATTTGTGGTGAAGTCAAACAAGCCATGGAAATTAGCATCCTTATCCTAAAAACAAAAAATTCACTTCCCATTTACTGCAGTAAAGTCATTGTATAACAGCAGAACCCTACTAACCATTGTTACCAAAATGTGTAAGTTTATTTACCTGTCCAGCAGTACGGAGCATCACTGTATCTGCTAGCCAAAACTAATCGACTGTCAGTCGGGACACTTCTACTTAACTCTCTCATTTATAAACTATTTCTAAATTACTGTTCACCCCTTGTATCCGAACTGAAAACCAGTTATACTTCCTACACACTTCAATGTAACAACCAAGACTCACTCTACTTCCAGAGACCACCCTTTGACCAACTGGTAGAAGAAAATCTTCAAGAACATTACAAATGCACATTCCTGTAAAATAACAGACAATCAAGACTATGCAACTGATTCACTATGCTTCCCTTCCTGCTGTATTACTGTTGTACATATAACACATAACTCTTGTGTTAGTAGCAAGCAACTTGCTTGGGGCAGTTAGCACAGAGAAGTAAGACTGTGATGAGGTATTAAAGAGCTGCTTTCTGTGCTCAAGGTACACAGTTTAATTCCTTCCACCTTCATTTGCCTACTGTGTGACTCTGAGCATGTCACTTAATCAGGCAGTGCTCCCAGGCCACCCCTGAAAAGGGACACATGTCTGCAGAACTGACATGGTTAACAAATGTATAAAATTACTGCCGGGATACACATGCTGTTGTCTTCATGCTACTGTTACAAACGTTAGGGGGTAGATGTCACTGATGTTAAGAGTAAACTATGTTTTGTTATTTCAGTTTAGTGCTCATGATTATCACTTCATTTTATTTTGTTCACACTGTAAAGCTGTACTATTCTGCTAAATTGTCAAGCATGATACATGTGACATCCTTATGGTCCAAATTACATCTGAAATGGGTCTGTGGGTCAGCCCACCTACCTGGTTAATAAATGAATACATAAACAAAGATACTAGTCAACAACAGCTTTGTTACTACAGGAATGTAGATCAGCAGTATATGAGCAAGGGCTCTACCCCCGACAAAGACAAGATAGATGCAGAGAAAGAAAGAAATGTGAGCAACTTCCTGTTGTTGTCAGCAATTTCATGATAATATTCCATTACAACAGACTCTAACCATACACACTTGCAAGGCATTTTCAAGATATCTCTTCACAAACTCTAACAAGAATGAAGGCAAGCTTGCTTAATTTATAGAAGTATTACCTACAAATGTAGAATAAATGCAGAAAATTAAAACACACCGACAATTTACTTAGCAGGGCTTATGTGTAAAAATGTAAAGAAGATTTGCTAGAGAAAGATTTGGAACTCTTATGGCTTAGCTGCCTTCAGTTAAGAAGCTTGAGACGTTTTATTAGAGGACAAAGAAATGTAGATTATTTTACACACTGCTAGGAATGGTTGGCCAGGTCATACAAAATCTGTACGTCCAGTCATCAATTTATTTTACTTATCAAGATAAGCATTTTGTGTATACAAAGTCTGATGTTCATGGAAGACAAAATTATAATTCCTAGATATTGCAGTGATGCAATGCTTCATAAAATTCATGAATCACATACATATATTACCATGAGTAAATAAAGGTTTTATGATAACCATTGCTGGCTGAAAATGTTTGAACAGGTAGAAGAACTTGCTCAAAATGTGCTTTTGTAACAGTTGGAAAACTCACACTACAGCAAAGTGAAAGCAAGTCTCAAAACATCAAAATAGGAAAACTGCAAGTTTTTTGATGCTTCCCATCAAGCTAAGATAAACGTTGTGTTAAATATGCTGAGAGAAGCCAGATTAGGAATTCAAATAGTGACAGAAGATGATAAAAATGATAATGATAGATTTATAGTACTAAAGTGTTACTGGCAAAGGAATAGGATTAAAATGGCAAGCATTTATATTCCACCTAAAAACTGCTATAATGAAGCTTAAGAAAATGTTGGGAGAAATAATCTTTCAGCAAGGAATATTACTTATAGGTGATGACTGCAATTTAATTTGCAGCAGTGAAGATGTGTTGTGGGGGGGCAGAAGAGAAAATATAACAGAGGAGGGTAAATTTTTGAAGAAAGTTCTGAAAATATTTGGCACGGAAGATGTGAATTCAGCACTAGGAGTTTGGAGTGTATTTACTTATATATATAGATCATGTGCCAATAATAACTAAAATAAAAACACAGGGTAATGAAAAAAATGAGATACTGGCACTTTTTCACCTATCTGTTAAAAAGGGAGGAATTTAAAGAATGGGTAGTGGAAATTATTCAGGGGTTATTAGAGAAGATAGAAATATCTTCTGAAAATATAGCTAGGGAGTGGGATAAAAATTAAAGTAGAGTTTAAAAATAGGGTGGAAATAAATGAAAGGGAGATACGGTTAAGAAATAACAAGAATTATTTAGAAGGACTGACAAATGTAGTATTGAAGAATGGTGGACTCTCACAGAACAAGAAGAAAAGCAACTGCAGAATGCTAAGCAGAAAATAAGGGATTTAAGGGATTACCTCGATAATATGCATGTGTTTAGAAAGATTGCTGTTAAGCAACTGTTTTTTGATAATAGCTCTACAGCACAAAACCTTTGCATAATGACTCAGGCAACAGAAAGTAGAAAGGGCTGTCGCCAAGCTTAGGGAGCCTATAACAAGGAAGATAACAAGAGATCCTGTAGAGGTGCTAGAAATATTTCGGAAATTCTATGAAAGTCTGTACAAAGCAGAGAAATATGGAAATCAAGAAAACGTATAAATAGAAATGTTTATGGAAGAATTAAATATGCCAAGGTTGCAGGTAGATGAGGCTCAATTACTAACAGTTAAGATAGGAAGAGATGAGATAAAACATGGTGATTGTTCCTAGGAATAGATGGCATTCCTGTGGAAGTCTGGAAGCCAGGAGGGAAAAAACTGACAAAGATCTGGAAGGTTTTGTTTAATAGTATTTTAAGAGGAGAAGTATCAACATCCCGGAAGAAAGCGGTGGTAGCTGTAATACCTAACAAGGGTAAAAGCCCATCAGATCCAGTTTCCTACAGCCCATTTCAATTCTAAACCATGATTATAAAGAGTTTATGTCTATAATCGCTAAAAGAATGGTAAAAGTGATGCCAAATTTGATAGATATGGATGAATGTGGCTTTGTGGAGGGGAAGCAAACATTTGACATTAACAGAACATCAGTGATCCAGAAGGAAGCAGAATGTAAGAATATACCACTGTTATTGGTGGGTCTTGATGGACAGTCACAGTGGTGCAGCGGTAGCGTTGTCGCCTCACAGCAAGAGGTTCTCCCGTTCGATTCTTGGCTAGAGCACCTTCTGTGTGGAGTCTGCATGTCCTCCCTGCAGTTGAATGGCATTCAAAAGACATGCATGAATGGGCATGCCTTTGTTGAAGGCTGGACTTTGGGCTGGCACCTTGGCACTGTAAAAATCTACTGCCAATCATTAGTGAACCAGAGTTCTGCTGTGGCTACCCCATAACAGGGAAAAACTGAAAGAAGAACAATAAGAACATTGGTGGATCTTGATGCAGAGAAAGCATTTGACAGAGTAAGCTGGGACTTTATGAGCAGGGCAATGGAAACATTTATATTCCCTGATAAAATTATAAGGCTGATTAGGAGGATATATAAGGGATCGGAAGCAAAAATGAAAGTGGGTAGGTTCCACTCTAATAATTTCTGCTTGAGCAGAGAAACCAGGCAGGGGTGTCCTCTTTCCCCTTTGTTATCTGCATCATATTTAGAATCACTGGCAAAGAAAATAAGGGATTCAGAAATTCAAAGATATAATTTGTATGTAATCAAGAAAAGCTGGCTCTATTTGCAGATGATATTATTTTATACCTGAAAAAAAAAAAACAGAAAAAGACATTTTAGTGTTCAGAAACATTTTGAGGCAGTTTCAAATCTTTTCAGGATACAAAATTAATGAAGCTAAAACAAAGGCAATAGGTGTAAATGATGTATCCACACATGAATTGGTTCATAAATATTCATATTTATGGGGACATGATAAAATGAAATACTTAGAAGTATGAACTAAAATGATTCTGGTATGGCAGCTAAGGATATGTGGGAAGAGACTAAATGAATAATACAAAAACTGAGAAATTAGAAGCTCTGTTATATGGCTATGGATAGTAAGATACAGGCAGTTAAAATGTTATTAGTCTCTTTAGTCTTATAAACAGGTCAGGCATATTTTTATCAACCAGAGGAGAGGTTGTGGAAAGCAATTAATAAACAGATGAAAGATTGTATCTGGGAGGGGAAGACCACAAGAATCAAGGTG
This sequence comes from Protopterus annectens, assembly GCF_019279795.1. Lineage (NCBI taxonomy): Eukaryota > Metazoa > Chordata > Ceratodontiformes > Protopteridae > Protopterus > Protopterus annectens. The sequence continues at coordinate 1,486,543,854 of NC_056725.1, read as the reverse complement.
GATAAGTTGATTCTTCCAACAGAACAGGGTGGATTGGGATTACCTGATTTGAAAGGGTATTTCAGAGCTACAAAAACTAAAAACTGGCCAGGATTCCTTATGAGATTCAGTATATTCTTTAATAATTCAGCAGTACAATGACCATTTTAGTGTAAAGATTGCACTAAAAATAAAAATTAACAGACTAGTTTTGGCCCTATGGCCTTCCTCATTGTGTTAAAGCAAAATACAATTAACATCCATTGAACATAATATAAGCTCACCCCTCCCATTAACTAATAAAACAGTTAAAGGTGCTCATACGTTCAAGGGAAAAAAACTCCCAGCTTAATAATCCAAGTTTTTTTTTTTATTAAGAATATTATGCCAACCAGCTTTTCAAGTTCCTTTTACCTAGAACTTTATCAGTAACTACAAACTTAAATTGTACAGTAGGATGTTTAACAGTGTCTTTATATAAAGCATTACACTGACATTTATTCCTTTTATTACTTAAATGTTCTGATACCCGAAAACTAAATGGTCGTGAAGTCTGACCTACATAAAAAGCTGAACATGTACATGTAACTAGATAGATGACCCAATCCATACCACAGTTAGCAACTGCATTGATATTAAATATTTTGGAAGTGTTTTTGGCTATTGAATTCCTTTGTCTTGACCACATATTTACAAAAAGTACAATGTCCACATGGAACACAGCCCAACAACAAACCCCCTTCTAATGTCCCCTGAAGTGTACTCTATACTGTGTCTTATATTTATAGTGATTAAAAAATCCCCCTAGTGTCTTATCTGTTCTGAACAAAAAGCGAAATCTAGGACCAAGAACATTAGTTAATCTATCATCTGCCATTAAGATGTCCCAATGTTTTTGAATCTAATCCATGAAACTAAAAGTATTGCATCCATAGCTCGTAGTAAGTTTAATGATATTGTTGCTCTTATTAGTTTTTTGCCGATATTTCAACAAGTATTTCAGAGCTACCCAGTTAAGGCTCCTATACATAGCACAAGCAGAAACCTAGAATTCAAAGTGGAAAGGGATGATGATGAAACAGAAGAAGAAGCTCAAGAACGAGGAGAGATACCGGGTGAGCAAATTGGTGTATCTAGGGAAATTATTTTTCTGAGCTATGACATACACTCGGAATTGCCTAGACACAGTAAGGCCTTCCTGAGTCTAATTATGGCTGTCAAAAAGCAATTACTAGAAAATGGAAATGGAAATCAAAGTATAAACCAGCTACACTAGAAGTAGTGAATATGGTAACAGAGATGAAACAGCTGGAATTGGGATCATTAGAAATGGGTAGGAGCAAACTACATAGGAACAATGGGAATTGTGGGAACAATACATACAGGGGAGGAATGAGGTTTAAAAGAAGGCAAGATATGAATGAGCTATGTTTGACTGTCAATGAATGGATAGATTATAACTGATGTATAATGTTTACAACTAAAATTATGTCAATATGGTTTGTGATGTATAATGTCTTCACCTAAGATTACGTCAACATGGTTTGTTTTCATTTATTTATTTACTGAGAAAGTCCGATTGGGACAGAGACCATTTTTAGACGAGGCCCAGGGAAGAACACTCCAGATGCATGTGTTTATAATATGGGAGGAAACCAGAGCACCCAGAGGAAGTCCACGCTAATGCAGGACATGCAGACTCTGCACAAAAGGCACCCCAACCAAGAATCGAACCGGAGAACCTCTTGCTGTGAGGTGACAACACTAATCGATGCACCACTATGCTACCCATACACTTATACAAATGTATGATTGCCTATGTCATAAGTGATAATTTAATAAAGACGCTTCTTGTTTAAACCATATAAAATATTATATTCATCTAAAGTAGCATACACTCTTCTAAGGACTAAGACCAGGTGTGGAAATGGAAAAAGGAGATTTTAATGCTATCTATGTCTGAAGAAAATAGCCAAGAGGGGACTTGTATTTAATGGAGAAAAATTAGCAAGGGAACCAAAGTAATGGGAACAAATAACTTGGAAGGAAAAGATAATAGACTCAGAAGAGGGTAAGCAGAAGTCCGGACTACAGATAAGAGTCTGCCTTCTTTATTAGGAACTGATAGAGTGCAGACAAAGAGAAAGGGATAGGGGAGTGCTAGGTGAAAGACCAGCTCTGGTACAGTTTCTAGATGAGTTTATAACACAAATGTCATTAAAGATTGATAATTAGTATGGCATATAAAATATTGCATGAGAATTATAAGAATCAATCAGAGGAGGTTGGAAAAAGAGAAAGAAAATCAAATTTACTAAGGAGCAATGGGAAGAAATATGTAAGGTAATCAAGTATGCAACAACCAGAAGGTTTAGTACTTTTGCATTAAAATGTTTGCAGAGGTATTTTTATACAAGTAGACTTCAGAGGATTTTTTTCTCAGGTAGACAGCAAAAGCTAGAGATATGATGGAGAACAGTAAGAAAGTTGGGAACATTTTTTGTTGAATGCAAATAGATGGCAGATTTTAAAAATTCCCTAAAATCTTGTTGGGGGTGGTAATGAAGGAAATTAGTACTTTGAGGTGGGATACATGACCTGAATTTCCCAGAAATAGTAAGGCCATAATAAGTTTGATATTCACTGCCAAAAAAATTCAATTACTAGAAATAACAATGCCATCTACTGTCTCTCTAGTGTTGACGACTTTAACACTCACATGGGAAATGACATGAAATACCTGGAGAGGGACATGATGGGGGTGGGGTAGGGTGCATCTAAAACCCATGTGCAAGAGTTCATTTGATAATAGACTCGGGTACAACTCTTTAACTGTCCATAATGGCCATCATGTTTGGATGCATGCAAGATCATACCAGGGCACCATGTGATGATTATCTTTGAGGTTATGTCATCAAATATGCAGGCTGGGAATTACAGGATTGGTTTGGACATTGGCAAAATGGCTACCTGAACAGAAAGATCTGCAGACAACAAATGAAAGAAACAAAGAAAATTCAGATTCTCTCAACTACTTCATAAAAAAATGAAGCAGGATATAAGCAGAAAAGAACCTGCATCCCTGCAGTATGGATAGAACTGAACATATTAAATGTATACAGATAATATTCTGTAGATGTTGTCTTGAATGGTCAATGGCATCTCTTTTCTCAAACAACTGATAGTCTAATTCAGGAAAAAAAAACACAATCCTTGAAAAAGATATCCACTTTCTGAAAAATATGTTTAACAACTAGGAGATGAGAGTACGAGGAGAAAATCTGCATCCTACTGCTAATCAATGAATCGATTCTTGACAAAAGCCTAAAGGACTGTATAAAAATAAATACTGCAATCTATTTAATTCTGCCTAAATACAAGGACATTGACGATCGCACAAGATTAGCAGGCAGGTGCTATTTAAATTCCACAGATTCAAATTAAAGGAATGAGTCCTAAAAGTTGAATAGACAGAATAACTATGAAGAATGGAAACAAAGTTAAACTAGTATCAGATCTTACAGTACATTTAATGAGGAGAAGCAAAACATGTAAAGAAATTGAGGAAAATCTGCACAAATGAGTAGACCTCATAAATTAACAATCCAAACTTGTTGCAATGTTGCATCATTAGAAGGAAAAACTGTGAAACCTGTTGCAAAAGCCAGAGATAAAATGAAGTACCTTAAGATGCCACTAGACACTAGTCCATATAATCAAAGAACTAAGACTACTTTGAGCCCATGGTGATCTGCAGCTCCCACAACAGTAAGAGAAAATTGCCACTTTTGAAATGAATTACAGCAGACCAACTAGACATAAAATGAGCAACACACAAAAGTAAGAGCACTGCAGTCATTCAGTGACAATGATGATTTAAGACTTCTCAAGATAAGGGGCAGAAATCCAAAAAGGACAAAATGTACATGCTGGCAGCCATGACCGAGAACACAGAAGATGGTAGCATGCGCAGCAAAGAAAGGATCTATGGTGACCAAATGAGAGGTGAGAACCACTGACAGGGAAAGATAACAGGAGCAGACAACTTCATGGAGACAGCCCAAAGTAGGAGCAGCTTGGCAAGATGGCTTGAAGAACAGAAAGTTCACACCGGGGATCACACCAACAGCACTACCAGATAGGGGCCAAGGGTACTAGCTGCTAGTACAAGGGTCTAGGGAACTACTAAAGGGGCGGTGAATACCGCACAACGTGGCTGGGCTAATATATGCCTTCGGGCAGATAGCCCAGTACCAACCTATGAACCTATGAACAAGCAAAGAGCTTAAGACAATGGAGCTGTGAAAGAGAAAGCAAGAAAAATAATTTCAAAAAGCAACACATTGGTAAAGACCACACTTTGTAGGGGCTCTTTGGGAGCAGCTGTGAAGGAGTTAACAGCAGTGCTGTCCCTTTGCACACGTCAATCACCAATCAGGGACACAAATGTTTTCTACATAACTGAGCTTTTGTAACTATGCAAAGCTGAGCAATAACACAGTCTTATTTTGTTTATTTTCAATTCTTTACCGTATAATACTAAACAATGGAAATGCGAAGTTGCTATAGAAGGGGTTACTTAAAGGAGAGAAGTATGATCTAAGAATGCTAATAAGCATCCTTAGGAGGCATGGGAAAACCTAAGAAGGTAAACAATTAAAAAAAAGGGGTTCAGATGTGAGTAACTGCCAAAAGGGTCAAGTTGGCTTAGGATGAGGGAGCATTAGGCAATGTCAGCAGCTGATAAAGTCAAAAAGAAAGACTTTTAAATAGCAAATGCTCAAGGACAGAAATGGAGGAAGGTGCTCACTATATGATGTGAGCCTGAACATAACCAAGGGCAAAGCAAAGATGTAGGCAAAAGCAATCAGCATGAGAAGAGAGGGAAGGTTGGCTAAACTACTTAAAATACCACTTGCAAAATAAATAGGCTGAACTAAGGCAATTAAATACAATGCATGCACAGAACTGCAAATACGCTTCACCCTAGCACCAGGACAGGGTCATACAGGTAATTTCATGGAAGGAAACTGGGTGTAGACACACTTTGTGCTCAAGGCTGTGAAGAAGGGAAAGACACCCATCTAACTTTACGGGAAAGTGAGGGGGAAGGAAAGGGAGGAGAGGGGGAGTTGCAAATAAGGGTATTAAAATCATCACATGAAACATATGAAGCATATCAAATCCCATTAAAAAGGCAAGAGAAGAGGAGAGCTTCTCAAGGGAATGGGCAGATGTGGTTTTATTACAAGAGGCAAATATAAGGGTGTGCTTGGTTATATGGCATAGATAGATAAAGCCCTAAGATGTCCCAGAAAATGGAATAGAGTCTTGGATGCTTGGAGAGTCAGGCAGCAGATTTGTGGACATGAGCAGTTTATGATGGCTCAAGAGGAAGGAGATGGTGGTCTCAGTCAGTCAACTGTTCCCATGCAAGTCACAAGGGCCATAGAACTAATGGACATGGATTTGATGATCCCAAGAAAGTGATGGCATCTCTTGGAGTGTGGGTGAAGATGTGTGTACGTGTGCATATGCATGTGGATGTGTGCATAAGCGAGTGCAAGCACATGTACATACATATACAAAAAATGGGGAGAGAGTAGAATGCCCATGTGGTTAAATGGGTATCCACATCAGCCACTAGTGGGAGGGTTAATGCCATTCAAGAGAAAACCCCAACAGACAATGTGCAGGATGGCTTACAAGATCAACTCACCCACAGAATGAAAAAGGACTGATGCAGATTGCAGAGTGAAGCCTAATGATCTGCAGTCAGTGTGGAGAAAAAATAATTAAAGTTAGTGGATATAAGGGGGACTAAAGAAGCTAAAATCAGATAAATCTCTCTTGGTGGAAGTAGACTTCATCAGATGAGGGGGAAAAGAGGATCAGCAGTGCAGTACAGGAAAGGGCTGAAGCTACTGAATGACAGTTGCTGCACAGTGATAAAGCCATCCTCTGTTAACATGATTCATCCTGTAATCCATGGTTTGAGTCCCTCATCCTCCATTTGCCTACTGTATGTTTCTAAGCAAGTCACTTTATAAGACAGTAATCCAAGAATAAGAGACACAATAAACCTTCAAGCAGGTTGAAATGTGTCCATGTGTGACAGCCCACTAGCCCAGTAATCAAATAATACATGCTAATAATAAAAGTAAAAAGTGAAGAGGGGAAGTGGATCATCTGGTCAGGAAGAATAAACCTGAATAAGTGAAAGACATGAAATATACATGCATATACACCTCTGCTAACAAATATAAAAAGATTTTTAGTACATTCTTTGAGAAATTAAATCAGAAGAGGGTGTTATAGGATGCCTTTACTGTAACCCTTACTGAGAAGGTAAACTACTGTTCAAAGTGCAAAATTATATACAACCGATGTGGATATGAATACTTAGATAATTATTGTGCATGCACACAGCTGAAAAATGCATCAAAAAGGTAACAGTGATGTTTAATTCTATTGGCTGCTAAACAGCAATTAGTAGTAAATGGAAATCAAAATCTAAACCGACTGTATTTCAAGTACTAAATATTGTAAACAATCTAAAAAATGAAAGTGGGATCTTTAGAAAAGGGAAAGAGCAAATTACCTAGAAATAAATGGAATTTGTGGGAGTAATACATGCAGAATGACGTTCAGGAGGAGAAGTGAGGTTTAAAGGAAGGCAAGAATTGAGCAATTTATGTAATATTGGAATAGATGACAGTTGTTATACGAAAAGAAAATATATATCTAATGTATAATGGATGTACATGAAAACATGTTAACATGCTTTGTGTTTGTTTTTGTTTCTGTTAATGTATTTGTACCTTTCTCTTAACTGATAATTTAATAAAGGTGTTTTAAAAAAAAGTGGGAGGTTGGCATAATGGTTAAGGTGTTTACCTTGCAAGCATAAGGTGCAGGGTTTGATTCTCACATGGGGTAGTAGGCTTGGCTTAAAATGACCCACAAGGGCAGTTAGCCTAGTAATAATCTATGAACCTATGAACCTATAAGAGAAAAGCCAGGTTGATAAGCAATGCCTCCAAAAGCAAGTTATGCATGACACAGATATTGTATAGAAACGGGAATTATCAGGCATCATAAAGACAAGCAAAACATTGGGAAATCAGTATATTACAGTAACTAAGAGGAAAGTGAGGGCATTCTTAGAATTAGCTGGTTACTGTTGGAAATCTGTATCATAGTTTGCACACTCTCTCTTACAAATATAACAAATGGAAACATGCCTCTTCCCCTTCAAGTGAACTGGATATTAGAGTCAGATAATGCCTTTAAACTGTTAAAGGGCAAGTTATGTTCAGAACCCCTTTGAGCATCCCAAGGTTTAAGTAAACCCTTCACTGTTTACACAGATGCAACACATGGAGGCCCGCAGACAGTGATTTCACGTCTTTGACAGGGAAGAACACCCCACACATTTTTAAATTCACAAGCTAAGCAAACGGAGACCAGGTATTCTACTTTGCAGGCTACACAAACAGAGATGAGGTACTTCGTTGTCAAGAGGGAATGTCTGAAATCATGTAGGCATTGTATAATTAAAAGCTCACCTTGATGAAAGGTAATTCCACACAGAAAGTATATCAATCCAAAAACAAAGACCAATCACCAAGGCTGGTAGGCAAAATAAAACTTGTTTTATTTTATTAGGTACATGCTTTCATGCTCTCCGCACTTCATCAGACCATGATACGTCAGCAAGCAAAGGGGAGCAGTATTGCTGAAATTGAATTCATCCTCAAGTCTTGGTGAGTACCTTCATGAGGTGGGCCATTTTTTCACAGAATCCCAGCAAGAAGTAGGTCAAAAATTAAAACAGATAGCTGGGTGCACAAGACCCAGGTTAAAAAAGTGCCCAATCCTGTTAGGTGCACTGGTGCCAGGACTGGAAAAATGGCAATGTAGAATCCTCAAAATATGGAAACAGGTAGAATGAAGTAGCAGTCCACAAAAATCACAAAAAACTGATAGGCCAAAGAAGAGCCATAAAGATGATAGAGTGGACTATTGAGGATAAGAAAGAAATTATGTACTGTTACTATTATTCAAAAAGCCCAGAATTTCTAGATACAAGATATACAAAAAAAGTAAGAGAGAAATTAGAGGAAAGAAAACTACTTCCACAAGAAAAACTGTCAGAAGCCTCAAATAAAAAGTTGTTTTCATTAATACAATAGATATTTGAAAAACATTATACAGACCAATACATTTTGATCTGTTTGGAAAAAGAAGCATCTGAGGAAGTGTGAAAATATAAACAACAAAACCTAGAGATTTTTGAAAAGTATAAAAGAGAAATATGGACATGGGAAAGAAAGAGAGATTTGATATGGTGCAATATTTATGCAAAGTTAAAAGCCAAATTAATCAATACAAAAAAGGCAGCTCCAATGATATTTGAAGAGAAATATAGGCAAAGACATCCAGATATGGAAAATTTCACAATAAAGGAAATAATATCAAAAAGGGGGAATGCAGAAAAGAAGATTAGTAAAGTAGAAGTAAAAAAAAAAAATAGAAGGTGAAGTTATGGAATGCCTGCGAAGTGAAGGATTTGGTGTAGAAAATCTAACTCAGAAAGCACCACAGCAGGATTGAGCAACAGACATACAAATTAAGGAGAAACCAGTGGAATGGGAAGCAACCGGTCAGTTGCCATATGAAGATAGTTTGGAGCCTTCCAGAGAAAAGCAGTATAAAGGTTCACTTGAAGCTGGACAGCAAGGGAAGGAAAAGGAAACTGTGGCAACTCTGGAGCAGTCAATGTTGAGGAGTGATAGGCCAGTGAGTCCCCATATGACAGAACAATGGATAACACAGGATAAAACTGAAGAGAATGTGCCACAGGAAGATGCTATAGAATTTTATACAGAATGCCCGCAGAAAATGGAGAACAAAAAATGTGCCCTCAGTTTTTAAGAAAATGAGCTAAGAGAAGAGTTCCTTAACAGAGATAGATAGATATATTAATATCAATGAAAGAAACAGACTGAAGAAGGTCAATAAAACCCCAAAAGTCAGAAGTTTGATAAAACAAATGAACACAGTAATTAGGACTATCCATAGAGATCCATGCAATATAACAAACGTAAACAGGATATATTGCTATGCAGCTAAATTAATAACAGATAAAATTCTACCACAAGAACACAGGGTAGTAAGGGAAAGGAAGGGGAGAAATCGAATACCATCATGGAAGTTATGACATCCCTGCACTGGCCCAGTAATCAAGGAGCTTCAATCCTCACCACTGGCAACAGTGGGGGATGTACACACTGGGAGTATGACAAGTACACACACAGTAAAGTGGAATTTCCCTTAAGAGCACACAGAGATCACAGTCAGTCTGGGGCAGGTTTCTTCCTCTTTCTCCAGATCCCCAATAAGACTTCCCATTGGCACAGCTATAGTGTTGTGATCTCAGCCGAGTGGCCAAGCTAAGACCTCCAGCACCCTCAACAAGAAGAATAAAACACTGCAAAAACCAACCACAAAATCAAGTACAGAAGGTCCGGTGACCAGTAACCACCAACGGGCACCAACCTCCAGCACCCTCTCTGTCCAACCAGTTCTTTGTGTCCCTGCCCAAGTAGCTGACACACACGGACTTTGAGATTTGATTTATATACAAGTAAACACACACACACACACACACACACACACACACACACACACACACACACACACACACACACACACACACACACACACACACACACACACACACACACACACACACACACACACACACACACACACACACAGACCTGGGGAAGGCTGGCACAAGTTTACTAGCTATGCCCCCTTTTGCCCAGACTATAAGGTAGTTCCAGCTTTCACCAGCCAACTCTTTATCAGCTACTTAAGGGTCTTTGGGTGTCCAATCCTACTGTGTAATGTTACTATTATCCAAATGGTAGTCTGACCAAGACATGCAAGGCTATTTAGGAGTTGCCTGTACAGTGTCACAAAATACATATGCAAGTACTCTGAGAGCTTAAATATGTTTCACAAATAGCCACAAAGACAGGTTTAAATTTATTTAATAATAGATATAATAGTAGATAATATAATAATAGATTGATATACCCCAGGGATTACTTCAGCGTCACTGCTTGACAGAGGCACAGCAAAATGATAGGCATAGTTTTTATTCAAACTAAAGGGGTGGCGAAAGCCACATAACTATGGGCTAGGCTTATAAATGCCTTTGGGCAGATAGCCTAGTATGAACCTATGAACCTATGAACCTATGAATAATAAAAGAACAGGACAATACTCAATAAATCAACACAGTAACTTGAGAGTTCAAAATCACAGGACATTTTAAAACAACATTGCAGGACAGTGTCAAATAAATACAGAAAACATTTAAACTAATCTTTACTATATTCCTATCTATATCTAAAGGAGACACTATGCCCTAAATCTTACTTACAGCAATGCAAGTGCAGATGATGGTAATGATGAGCGGATGTTCTTGCTAGGTCCAAGACAAAATACAAAATGTCCATTCTCTCTCTGAGAGAGTTCTTAAATTAATATCAAATATTACTGCTGGGTTAGCTTGGATAACATCATTTTTTTTGTCACCTGACTTCAGTTACCAAGTTAAACCCCTTCTGTCAAAACTAACAAAATTTAGCAGCTCTCTGTGAGAATACATAGCCTTCAGATGTTTGAATCTACCAGAGGACATAAAAAGTACAGTTGTATACACTTACCATAAATGTAGATGTTACACTTGGGGTTATCTGCCCGAATACCAGAGACTTAGTATTCCTGTGTCGGATGCTGTCACTCCAGGACTGATGTCAGGTCATCAGGGGTATAAAAACAGACAGCCGACACCATTACATCAGTTTTTCTTGCCTCAAATGTCAGGAGCCCCCATACAGGGAGCTAAGTTATGGTGGGGGAAAACACCACCAGTAAAAAGTAAATACCAATATCAATACCCCTGGAAGGGGTGAGTAAAAGGCATAGAGAGGGGAGAGAGAAAGAGAGAGAGAGAGAGAACCAGAGGGCTGGAGGGAGGGAAACCAGGACTGCAACAGTAAATACCCTCATACATCTGCATTTATGGTAAGTGTACACAACTGCACTATGTTCTTCATGTTTCACTGTTGCAGTCATCACACTTGAATAGATTCCCGCAGCTGAAGAAGGGTAGAGGCAGTCAAGAAGAGTTAGGCTGACTAGAATGCCTTGCAGGACTGCTGTTGCAAAACCTGCCCTGGATTTGGAAAAGATAGGCAGGTGGTAATGCTTTGTGAAGGTGTGTACAGAACTCCAGGTAGCAGCTTCCAGGATTTCTCTGGTAAGGACTCCCCTGAGAAATGTTGTAGAGGTAGATGTTGCCCTAGTGGAATGTGTTCTGACCCCCTGAGGGGTTGGTTTCCCATGGTGCTTGTAGCAGAAATGGATGATATGTGCTATCCATTTGGAAATTGTTTGTTTTGAAATGGACTTCCCCTCTGCCCCTGTTGCACAGCTGACTAGTAACTGGTCAGATTTTCTGAAGGGCTTAGTCCTATCAAGGTAGAATCTGAGCTGCCTGTGCATGTTCAAGGAGTGAAGGATCCTTTCCCCTTTACTTTGAGGATTAGGAAAGAAGGTTGGCAAATGGATGGATTGGTTGAGAGCCACACTGGACACCACTTTAGGCATAAAGGAAAGGTTAGTCCTGAGGGAAATCCTGTTAGCATGGAAAATAGTGAAGGGTTCCACAGCCATAAGTGCTTGTAGCTCAGACACTCTCTAGCTGAAGTGATGGCCAGAGACAAGGCTATTTTCCAACAGAGAAACTTTAACTCTGCTGATACTGCATGTTCAAAGGGGGGAAGTGTGAGCTCTTCCAGTACAAAGTTAAGGTCCTAAGTAGGGGTGGATGCTCTCCTTGGTGGCCTTAAGTTGTTTGCCCCTCTCAGGAACTGTTTGACAATAGGGTGCGAGAAGAGAGGTGGCTCAGTGTTGTAATGAGCCGAAATGGCTGAGGCAAGTTTCTTAATGGAGGAGAAGGACAGACCTTTGTGGAATAGATCTGCTAAGTAATCCAGGATTAGGGGCAGGGAGGGCAGAGATATGTCCTCCCCTTTAGACTGAATCCAGGAGCAGTACCTTTTCCACTTATCAGCATAGGATTTTCTTGTACTGGGTCTTCTGGCTTCAAGAATGATGTCCAGCACCTGCTTGCTTAGGGTTGCTGGGGGAGAATTCAAGGAATAAGCCAGGCTGCAAGATTTAGGGTTTGCAGCTGCTGATGCAAAATCTGTCCCTCCTGCTGAGAGAGCAGGGTTGGGATCTGGTGTAGGTGCCAGGGTGGCACTGGTGACAGGCTGTGCAGGAGTGAGTACCAGTGATGGCATGGCCAGTCTGGGGCAATCAGAATTGTCCTTGGTCTTTCCTGTCTTATTTTGAATAATACTCTTAGGACAAGGGGCAGAGGTGGAAAGGCATAGATTGAGAGATTTACCCACTGAAAGGATAGGACATCCACTTTCCAGGCCATGCTGTGAGGATTCCTGATGCAGAATTTGCTGAGCTGGTGGTTGCAGGGGGAGGCAAAGAGACCTCTTGGGTCCCCCATTTCTGAATCAGAAGGTTGAAGGTGCTGGGCTCTAATTGCCACTCGTGTGGGTCTAGGAGATTTCTGCTTAAGTTGTCTGCCAGTGAGTTTTGTTTGCCTGGCAGGAATTGAGCTTGCAGATGGACTTGCATGTCCAAGGCTGTGTTCCACAGGGCCATGGATAACCTGCAGAGTGAGTAAGAGTGTGTTCACCCCTGCTTGTTTATGTACCACATAACTGTGGTGTTGTCTGCTTTTATTAGCAGGTGTTCTGGAGAGAGTAGTGATCTGAAAGCTGTCAGAGCATGCTGTACAGCTAGCATCTCTTTTTGGTTGATGTGCAGATGAATTTGACTTGGGCTCCAGTGGCCCTAGATGCATTTGCCGTCCATGTGTGCTCCACAGGCATAGTCTGATGCGTCTGTGGTTTGGGTCTGGGTGGCATGGGGTTGAGTAAAGGGTGGTGCCTTGCTGTGGTTGCATGCTGCTGCCCACCAAAGAAACTCTGTCCTTAGACAGGGTATGATAGGAATTAATGTTTCCAGGTCCTTAGAATGTTGGCACCAAAGACTTTTTAAATACTATTGAAGTTTCCTCATACTCAGTCTGGCATATGGAATTAGTAGGATGCATGAGGCCATGAACCCTAGGGCCTGCAGGATTTTCCTTGCGGATAGCTGGGTTCTGGTGGCCATTTGAGTGAAATAGTCTGTCAGATAGGCTTGTTCTTCTGAAGTGAGGAATGCCATCTGGGATACTGTGTCCAAGCTTGCTCCCAGGAATACAATCTTTTGACTGGGGACTAGTTTTGATTTATTTTAATTGTTGGTGTACCCTAGGGATGTGAGAATGTTTTTTTACAAATGTCAGGTACTGCAACAGCAATTCCTGACTGTCCACCTGTATCAGGCAGTCTTCCAAGTACGGATAAATTTGGATATTTCTCTGCCTGCAGTAAGCAGTGGCTGGAGCCAGGCATTTTGTGAATACTCTGGGAGCAGTGGATAAGCCAAAAGAAAGTGCAGAGAATTGATAATGCATAGATCTGGCCCTGAAATGTAGATATTTCCTTCATGACTCCCTTATAGGGATGTGTAGATAGGCTTCTTTTAAATCTAGGGTGACTAACCAGGCATCCTTGGCTAGTATAGGTAGAAGCTGCTGCAGGGTGAGCATTTTGAATTTTGGAACCACCAGGAATGTGTTGAGAATTGAAAGATCCAGGATTGGGCGCCAAGAGCCCTCTTTTCTGGGTACCAGGAAAAGTCTGGAATAGAATCCTTAACCTATCTGCTCTGGCAGAACCAGTTGAATAGCCCTTATAGAGAGCAGGGATAGGACTTGGTTTTGTGCCTCTGCCCACTGGTTTGTTGGAAGGTCTGGGAACCCTTCTGGGGTTGGCAGAAAGTGGAAGTAGAATCTGTACCCCTGGGATACATTGTTGAGGACCAATTGGTCTTTGGTGATGGACATCCAGTTTTTTGCATGAAGGGCAAGTTTTCCTCCTAGGGGCACAAGCAGTTGGGCAGAGGTGGGGAGTGGAGCAGAGAAGTCATTGTGAGTTCTTTCCGTAAGGAGGTGGCTTAGCACTTCCTGCTTTGGGGGTGGGAGCACTCCATTACTTAGATCTCTGCATACCCTGAGACTGTAGTCTAGGTGGTCTGTTTCCCCTGGGTCTAGTTTGAGATGGCCTGGAGGGGGCTGGAAAGGACCAGTGTTTTGAGGGGCTATGTCTACCGAATTAGGAGGCTGTACTTGTAAGAATTCTTTAACTGTCTGCATAGATTCAGATTTTTCTTCCATCTTTTTAAGAACCTCTTCTGCTTTGGTGCCAAACAGAGTGTCTTTGTTCAAAGGAGCATCTAATAACTTTGATTTGACATGGTCTGGCAAGGTCTGCTCCTTAAGCCAAGCATGTACAGAACCAGTGACTGCTGCCCTGCAAGATGCTTCTAGGGCGTCAAAGCCACAGTGCAATGTATGCTTGCTGACTTGGCTTTCAGAATGCATAAGCTCTTGCAATTTTTTTATTTTCTGCACAGTCTGTAAAAGTTGCTACTTTTTGCTTAATAAGTTCCATAATATGTTGCTGGTACTTCAGCATGTGAAAATGATAATTCAAAGCCCTAATGGTGAAAGTAGCAGAGATATATACTTTCTTACCCCATCTGTCCAAAGCTCTGGAATCCCTGTCCAAAGGGGTGGGATTCTTAGCTGTAGTTGCCTTGATACCTTTAGGCCCCTGGGAAATGTTCTCTGGGTCAGCAGTAGGATTTTTGAAAATACATTTGTGAGAGTCAGGTACTCTGTAGTACCTGTCTGGTTTCCTAGGAGCAGGGGGTAATGTATCAGGAGTAAGACTGGATTCCATAAAAGACATCAACCACTTCCAGGACTTGGGGGTATTGCTAGAGGCCTATGTTGTGGCAAATCTAGAAATTCTCTGAGTCTCTTTTTGGACTGAGGATAGTCTTGGCATTCCCAATGGAAATGCTCTCTTAAAGTATGTAAGGTTTCACAAAAAGAAAAGTCCTCTGGAGGCGAGGCAGATGGAATGGATTCTTCTGCATCTGAATCCTTATAAGCAGATAAGGGCATGTCTTCATAATCAGATATCTCAGAGTCATCAGACTCTTGGTCTGTTGAAGCTGCTGGGGACTGGTCTCTTCTTCTCTTAGCAGTGGAAGGCTGACTTCCCTAATCAGCATAATAAGGTCTTCTGCCATTCTAAGCATTTGATGTTGTGGCAAGGGAGCAGGTGCGTGCACTTTGGTTGTCAGTTTTCTAGGCATAGCACATACTCTTGGCCTTAGAAACCTGGTAGTTTTAGACAGAATTGAAGTTGCTGGTTTGTGTTGAACATCGGTAGTGTGAAGAACTTCCTCAGAAGCCGGTGCCTGCTCAGCGGCTCCGGACCCATCCAAGGTAGAGACATCCAAAGGTTTCATAGTCGAAGAAGAGTCTCGCAGCATACCGGACTTTGAACGGGTCTCAGTAGAAGCCTGCAAATCCATTGAATCAGACATCAGGGGCTCCGAAAGCGCCTCACTGAGTACCGGAGAACTGGCGACTAGCTTAACGGAAGCGTCATCAGCAGCTTTGGACCTGTGCGGTCTGTCTCTGTCTTTATCCTTACTTTTTTTGGAATATCGGTAGTCAGATGGCTTACTGAAGCCGTTTTGGAATATGGAGATTGAGAACTAAAGCATTTAGTGACAATAAGGGCCCAAAAAGAATGGTTTGGGAGTTGAACAAGGCACAAAACCAGCAGCAAAGTACGTCATGGTATGGACTAAACAGGTGAAGCAGTAAGAATGAAACACTCGGTGTGGTATTTGCTTTCCACAGGCAAGACAATTGTTAACTTTATCTGACATCGGTTAGAGCAAGAAAAAGGGATCCCCAATGGGGTACGTAGCTTTAGAAGACTTCAGGATGATTCAATTCATAAACGAAAAACTCAGGTAGCGGCCGACCGGCACTCGTGCGAACTGCTTCGGGCTCCTCAGCAAGAAAGACTGATGTAATGGTGTCATATGCCTGTTTTTATACCCCTGACGACCTGACGTCAGTCCTGTAGTGGCAGCATCCGACGCAGGAATACTAAGTCTCTGCTATTCGGGCTGACTAAGGGCTACCTGCAGGCAGATAACCCCAAGTGTGATGACTGCAACAGTGAAACACTAAAAACATCAATAAAACACTTACAAAACAATGCAGAAGGCACCCTAGTTCTAGACATCCTGTCTCCTTGCTACCTTGAAACTAACTTTTATAGCACAACTGTAAAACAATTTAATTTCAACTTATTTTCTTGAAGTTTTGCAAGTTAACCCTCTTATGTTCCAGTTTCTACTGTTAAAAATAATATACATTTGCAGAGGTATATAGTTTGCATGCATTTCTGTTCTTTTCCAGTAGGGTACACTTTAGACACATCCTTGAAGCTCAGTACTGCACAAACCCTCTTCAACACACACTTCTGTACCAGTAGTTTAACGTACATATAACATATAGTTCTTTTACATTTGTAAGACAAGCACATGAATCATGTTGATATTCACATATGACATATGATTATTTACAAAATTCTAGATAACTGGGTTGGCAGCATGACATTCCCCCCTCCCACCCCAAAAACTCAAGCTAGTTTTTCAAGTGACCCTTGAGAAATGTTGCTTAAGAGGGGCGAGCCTATCTGGGAATACCTTACCCCATTCCCTGTCTTGAGAGCCCATCCGCGTTGACATTCTTTACCCCTCTGCTGTGCTGCACTGTCATATCCTATGCTTGCAACCCTAGACTCCACCTTAGTAACTTGGAATTTTGCTGGCTGGCTCGATATAGCCATGTTAAAAGATTATGGTCTGTAACTACAGTGAATTTCCTTTCATTAAGATAAGGCTGAAGTTTCTGCAGTGCCCACACTATGGCTAGGCACTCCTTTTCTACAGCTCCATAGCATTGCTCCCTGAGTTGGAGCCAAGGGAGCCCGCAGGATTTTTTACAGGGGGGTGCGAACCCAAGCCCCGCCCACACAACCCCACCCCTCTGATGCCCCACCCACAAAACATCACCTCCTCTGATGCCCCGCCCACATGGTCCTACCCCCACCCCCACCCACGCAGCCATTCCAGTGTCCCATTACTTGGCTATTTTTCCCCATTTGTCATAGACACTGTTCAAATCTTTCAGTGTGCATACTGTTTTATGCTTTACTTCTACAATGATGACAGATATTTGGATTTCATTTACAACTTTTATTTAAAATTTTATAGCACAAACACTGATAGACATTTACTAAACCTAAACAAAGCAATAGTCTTACAATGAAAAGAGGCTTAGCATTAAAACTTCTCTACCTTTGAAACCCACATTCACCAAAACATTGAAACCTGCATTCAAAGAAAATGCATCTGGCCAGTGGCAGGGTAAGTTTACCTTTGGGCTGTTTTCAAATCATAGGCTCCTTGCACGCATTTTTAGAACCATGCAAAAGTTATTTGATTCTCCTTCCTGACTGTATTAATTATACTATATAACTGAATTATATCCCTTGTATAATACAGCACCACTTGTGAGAGTGTGTTTTAAATTTATAGTTCTGAACATTTTTCCTTTAAGCAATAAAGCAAATCATATAATATGAACCAGTAATGACAACCTGCCCAATTCAGAACATTTCAACCATAAAGGGCCACTCTACTCAAACTTCTGTCATACAATCCACCAATATCAATCAATATGCAGAATCTTCGCAGAAGTATAACTCATCTGAATAATTCCACATTGAGATCTGAAACCAGTGAAGAAGTTGTTGCTAGAAAACAACTTTATATTTCTGTGTTTCATCTACAAATTCAATGCCTGCTGCCCTTGAAGAATAAATTGCCTACGTTATATTAAAAAAAATGGTAAGCTGGTATATTGCAATAGGGAATGGGTGGCAAGCTGAAAAACAAGTTCATAGTTATTAGGCATCTCATCCAAAGGAGGACATACACCCCCTTAAAATACAAATCTACGTGTTGTAGGAGCAGAACCTATAGCTCTCTGTATCAAGATGCAAGTATGCTACCTGCTGTGCTGCTTTAAAAATTCTATCCCACAATAGTGATACCATTTGCTAAACAAAACAGTTGCACATTTTAAGCAGGCTTAGCATGAGCAGCAGTAAAACTCTCTTCCCTTGAAGCAAACAATTCCTTGAAAATGCACTTGAAAATAAATTCCACCTGCTAACTCTAGGACATTTCACTCTCTCTAACACACACCTCAACCTCTAAGTGCAAGAAATCTGGACAAAGCCTAAAATAAATAGGAGCAGATTATAAATATTGCTCTCATGAACTTAGAACATTGCTAGAATAACAGGATTTATGTTAGTATGCATTTTTCTAAAGGATATGACATCTAAAACTCAAATGTCTGTCATTATTTAGCAGCTTCAATGCTTTTTAGGAGGAATATGGGGCAAAAATCTGGACATTCTCCAAAAACTTGGACAGCTGAGGGGTATACTTCCTCCTCCTTATACATACATACAGGCATGCACACACCATACCTCTCTGTTAACACAATCTAGACAAAGCCTGTTATAATGTTAGGGATAAAGGCCCCCAACTAGGGACACATTTGAAAGTCGCGAGAATAAAAGGATTTGTGTTAGAATAAATTTTCTGAATGATATGAAGTCTGAAACTGAAATGCATGTCATTATTAAACAACTATATTCAGATATAGTTGGTTGTCTTAGTACTCACCGTGGCTTGCATATTCTCCTCTCTTTAAAGGCCCACTCTGCTTAACTTGTGTATTATTTCCTCAGTCACTTCACCGTGGGTTGCAAGGCAGCTTTATCACTAGTGTGTGCATAAAATACAATGTCTTCAATGAGTCTTGCAAGAAATCACATGCAGTCATCATGGCACAAAGGTTCTACTGAAGATGCTTCCAATTTTTCTCATACACAAACACGACAGAAGCCAGAAACAGCTGTTATTCCAGAGATAGATGCAGCAGTAGCAAAACAAATTGCAGAGAACCAAAATAAATTGGAACCAATTGTATCTACCATTTACTGTGCAACCCTTGACATTCCTCTCTGTGGAAAAGAAGGCTCTGGTGGAAATTTGTGTTACTTGTTAGATTTTCGTTTTGCTACTGGTGACACAATACTGAAACAGCACAGTGAAACAGCTGCAGGAAATGCTTGGTACACATCCCATAGGGTGCAAAATGAGCTGTTGGCAGAATATGAAAATGTACTTTGAAAGGAGATTGTTTGTGCAGAAAACAGGGCAGTTGGATTTAGTGTACTGGCAGATGAAACTGCAGATATCTCAGACATTGAGCAGTTGTCATTAGGCATTTGGTTTGTTGATGATTGTATCTGAGAAGAGTTTGCGTTTTTTGTTCCCATTGTTGTGAGAGATGCACAGTCTATCAAATGTCATTGTCAGTGAATGCATAAAGTCCGGTCTGGAAAAATTACTCAGACAAGGCTATGATGGCTGCTCCATAATGGCAAGCATCCAAAATGGTGGTCAGGCAAAGATTCGTGAAAAGTATCCAAAAACAGCCTTTATCCACTGTGAATCTCACAGACTAAACCTTGTAGTCAATGATCTGAATGAGACATGATGGACCGAGAAATATAAATCCATTCGTGTGTTTAGTCAGAACTTTGAGAAAATATTTGACTACCTGGCTGATCTTCAGAAGAGCACTGCTGGTGAAACCAGACAAAATGGCACATATGTTACTCAGCGCTTGCTCTTCATGCACGTTTGTGATTTCTCTCTTCATTATTGCAAATCACTCATCAGTTCTTGAGCCTGTTGCCCA
This sequence comes from Protopterus annectens, assembly GCF_019279795.1. Classification (NCBI taxonomy): domain Eukaryota; kingdom Metazoa; phylum Chordata; order Ceratodontiformes; family Protopteridae; genus Protopterus; species Protopterus annectens. The sequence goes on along the minus strand of NC_056725.1, from coordinate 1,486,523,942 downwards.
GATGTTTCAGGCTGTTCAACTTGTATAGTAAAGGTTCAAGAACACATCAACAGACTCACTGAAATATTCAAGGAGCACCACAACCATGCTGAAGAGCACTTTAGGAATGACATTCTCAGTAAGGCAAGATCACTAGCAGATAATCTTGGTATTGAGTTAATGTTGCCAAGGATTTGCAGTCGACAAACACACCAAGCAAACACAGTAGGCGTGGATTTTGAGAGTTTATTACAGAACGAGTATTTATATTCCCTATTTTGACTCATTAGTTTCTTCACTGACGTCTTGCTTTTCCAGCAGTAACACTGCTCAGTTCAACTTATTTTATCTGCATCCTAAAATGATGCAAAACCTACAACGTGAAGAATTCTGAAAACGAATTGCCGTCAGTAATGAACTATACCATATTGCTACTATATCTGAATGCTAACTTCTTGCCGGATGCATTGGCTTTGAAGTTATAAGACAGCCTAAAGAATCAAATGGGCTACTACTACCTTTGCAGTCAATATCTTGCAGATCTTCTATCAATGATGTTACTGAACAAAAAAACAAAAATAAAAGTGTCAGGTATGGGATTAAAAAAAAACATTTTCTGATGCGTTTCAGCTACACCAATGATTAACATGTGCATCATGCTAACCTGGACAACAACAAAATATAAATACATAAAACTATTTGATTTTTGCATTTGTACATGTTTATGCAAGGAAAACTTAATACTGCAGTAAGCACACATCTCAATTGTACAGATTTTCACAGAATGTCCAGATTTTTGCCTCATATTTTTTGTGTGTTCCTCCTAAAATCTGTACTTTTCTGGCAAATAGCTGAGGGTTGAAGTCATTAAATAATGATAAACATTTGAGTTTAAGACTCCACATCCTTCAGAAATGTCATGCTAATGCAAAATCTATTATTCTATCAACTTTCTAAGTTTGCAAGAGCAATATTTAAAATCTGTCCCTACTTGTTCCCCTATCATTTTAGGCTTTGTCCAGATGTTTTGCTCTAAGAGGTTGAGAGTGAGGTATGAATTCTGGATAGGAATATGTGCTTTATGCACAGTCTTCAAGTTTCCCTTAAAATGTCAATGAACCTCACATGATCTTGTCTATATAGGTTCATAGGTTGGTACTAGGCTATCAGCCCCAGGGCCTATACAAGCCTAGCCATAACAATTCCCTGGCTATTTCTTCCCACATTATTTACTTTCCTGGACCCCTGTCTAGCAGGGCGACTGACGTGATCCCTGGGGTGAATTTCCTTTCTCCCATCCAATCGTCAAGGTTCCTCTTGAAGAGGTCCAAAGAGGCACTCTGCTTGACATGTATGGGCAATCTATTCCAGAGTCTGGGGAGTCTCTGGGTCAGGAACCTATCCCTTTGTTTATTGTGATGACAAGGTTTAGATCCCTGGAGCATGTAGCTCTGAGGGATTGGGATTTCTTTAAGTGTAGCATGTCCAACAGCTCTGGGTTTGACATGGCCTTGTATGTTAAGCAGAGATCGCCTCTGAGTAGAAGATATGCGACAGAGTATAGCTGGAGTTTTTTAAGGCGGTCAGCGTAGGGCATCTGCTTTAGGCCTGTGATTCTTTTAGTGAGGTATTTCTGAGGCCTTTCCAGTTGTTGCAGATGTCTTGAGAGGTACATACCAAATGGGGCGTTGTATTCTATAATGGGTCTAATGAGGGATGAGTACAGTGGGACAATGACCTCCTTTTTTCTGGATGAAAAGCCCTTCGTGATGAGGTGTGCCACATAGAAGGATTTCCTGACTGTTGTGGCGATGTGGTTATCGAAGGTGAGACCACTGTCCACCTGTGTCACTAAGTCTCTTATCACACTTTCTGCGTTTAGTGTACTGCCACCTATATGGTAATTCGTGGATACATGTTTTTTCCCAAAGGGGATAACAATACATTTCTTGGCATCTGTTTCTGTAAGGCCCTTTTGTAGAGTATCCACATCATTTGGGGATTCAATAATGGCTCCCAGTTTGCAGTCATCTGCAAACTTTGTTAGCCAGAGTCCCTTAGTGTTGACCTGTACTTCAGAGAAGTAGATGCCAAACAAGAGCGGCCCCAGGACTGAACCCTGAGGTACTCCACTTGTCACTTGTCTGGAGCTGGATTTGGAGTCAGCTACTTTTACAGTGTGGGTTCTATCAGTAAGCCATTTAGCAACCCATTGGGTGACATAGGGATTAATACCCAACTTAGTAAGTTTATCTATGATTCCAGAGTGGGGGATGGTGTCAAAGGCCTTGGCAAGGTCTAGATAGGCTGTGTGGACCACCTTACCCTTGTCCATGGCTCTGGAGACTGATTCAAAGAAGTCAATCAGGTTCAGGAGACAAGATCGGTACTTCACAAACCCAAACTGGGTGGGGTCCAGTGTTTGAAGGTTGCCAATGTCTTTGCTTATAAGTTCCATGATAACGATTCCAAGATGGCTGCCGACTAGACTAGTCCCTATTCTTTGAGCTCCTCACAGACTAGTATCACCTTTATTTTTTTACAACTTGGGATTAATATTTTTCCTCAGTTTTTTTCATAAAAGGATTATACAAAGCTTTCTACATATATTTGGAATATTTTTGTCTTTGGAATTTTTATTTTGAGACACATTTTACCTCAGAACAGTTTGTGGAGTTATCTGACTTGGGCACCTGCTGCTTCAGAATTTTCCTGGAACTTGTCACTCTGGTTACAACATCTAATCTCTGGGCATGGCTACTAAATCGGAGTCTATGGATGCTCAGGCCACGAAGGCCAAATTTTCTTCAGTTCACTCACCTGAAAAAGATAACACTTCCAAAAGATTGAGAACATCCAAAAATTCTTCTGAACCAGTCAAAGTAAGTAACAAAGAATTAAATGACTCAAACTTTTATTTAGATGAGCTAAAGCTAGCATTAAAGCCTATACAAAGTGCCATTCAGAACTTTACAGAAAAATTTACTGACTTTGGTGATACATTAAGGCAAATAAATGACAGAATGAGTATTATTGAAAACAGTAACTCAGCTTTGGAGATAAAAATTGAGTCATTGGAAAGCGATTTAAAGTCTAAAGATAAAACTATTTCTGAAATACAATCTAAATTGATAGACTTAGAAGCCAGGAGCCGCAGAAACAACATTATTATTCGTGGTCTGCCAGAATCTTTTGATAAAAATAATCTGTTGTCTGTGTCCAAGTGTATTTTTGAGGCATTACTAAACTGTGAAGCATCCTCAAAAAATATAACTGTTGAGAGAGCACACAGAGCTCTACGTGCAAGTCAAGATGCTTCTTCACCAAGGATAATATATACAAAACTGTTAAATTTTCAAGATGCTTTTCAAATCTTGCAAGCAGCTAAAAGTAAAAAACAGTTTGTATGGAAATCGCATAAGTTATCATTCTCACAGGATTTTCCTCCTCAAATAAAACTAAACAGGCAAAAACTTTCTCCCTATTGTGCAGAACTAATCAAAAGAGGGATAAGATTTCGCATGTCTTATCCAAATACTTTGTCTTTTACATTTAATGAAAAAAAGTTTATTTGTTCTGATCCTAAGGGAGCAAAAGATGTTTTTTTTAAAGCATTCAAAAAGCTTCCGGATTCAATTTCCTAGCATTTTATATATCTGTTTGGATACAAATGTGTTGAAAATATATATATATATTTCTTTCTTATACAGGATATTTACATACAGTTAATAAGTTTAATTTATTGTGAAATATATTCTTACCAAGGGTATACAAAATGTTTATATATACACAAATATGTTTATTCATTCTTTTTTCTCTTTAGAAAACAGGAAGTGTTTTGCTTTCTTTATGGTGAAGTCAGAAATACAAACTCAGCTCTCAGCCCTTAAATAAGTCTTGTGGTTCCCTCACTTATTGAGATTTGGTTTTTATGTATAGTTTAATTATAACATGTTGAATGCTACTACGGCAGTTTTCTCATAAGTGTTAGGCTATTGCAGAAGATGTGAGATATGAATCCTTCAGTATTTGCTTCTGTCAAGAGTGTGTACAGTGCCTAAGTATATAAACACAGACATGTTTTTTTTTTTTTTACTTAAAGAAAAGGGAAAAACGCTAATTTGTTATGTGCTTGTATGCTTTTACTCACAAGCAAGGTGCTGGCATTTTAAAGTTGATTTAGAATTGCAGATGTTTTTGTTTATGTCTCCCCAAATAGCGTACAAGTGTTTTTTCTTTTTTTTGTTCAAGCAACTACAGTGCCCTAGTTTAGTCATAATCATTTTGGAGGGAGTTATTAAGACTCTCGAGACTAATCTGAGAGAAAATCTTCTATTTATCTCATCAGCAGATGCTAGTACTAAGCCACGCACCTTCATGAAGATACGGAGCTCGGCGGTGACGTCATCATTGTAGCGGAGACTCGCTAGTGTTAAAGCAGAGATAGCTTTTGAAATGAAAAGTGCACTAACTCACGCACATTGAATCATTCACTTGTTTCTGTTGTTCCTTTGGTTGAATCGCTTCAGGGAGCGATTCGCTCATATATAATCACCACATTTTGTATGATCTGAAAATTATAACATATTTTGGGGCCATATCACGGAAATCACAGTGGGTGTTCAGTGTTCTACAAATAAGTGCATTTGTGTACAGGTGGATGTTCGGAGGGGATGGTCCTGCATCTGTAGACAGCTGGTCGGGTGTTGATCATGGCTTCGGGGCCAGTTGATTAGGTCTCATCAAAAACAAGAGGGTTTGGTGTAGGCTGTTCATGTTAATGCGATGAGCCACTAATTAGAAAAATTAATGGAGTGTTTCATGACAAATTTGGAGAGAGTGAGTTGGGGGTGTGCAAGGTTGTTATATCCTAGCGGCTTTGTCAAGCTGAATGGACAGGGTCCTGAAATGTGAAAGGTGTGGATTCTCGGGTATATAAGAGAAACGGGGGGCCTTTATACAGGACTTGAGGCAGGGAATCTCTTTAGCCATCATTGTTGGTGTTCTCGGAGAATGATTCAGGATTCAGTCTTGTCATTTTCCTCAAGACAAGGTGTGCTGGATGTCCTGAAACCCAGAGATTAAGTGACTGGTGCGCCTGTGAGGGTGCCGTTTCATGCAGAGAAATCTGAATCAGATGATTCTGCAGAGGGACATCGTTTGCTTGGATACTGACTGATGGGTATTGCTTTAAATGCACCAGTCTCACAAGATATTTGTCATCCCAGGTCATTCATTGCATAACCATATTCATTGAAACATAGTAATAATACGGCTGAGAGATTTCAAATCACCTTTGAAAAGATACAGCTTGAACTTCAGGAAAAATGTCTGATACATTTCTCATATTGACTAATTAAAATGTCATCTGTGCTGCCTATACCAGATTGTACTTGCTCTCAATACAAAGGTGGTTCATGGAGCAGGGATGCGCTGCAATTGTTACAGTCATAAAGCTTTCCAATACTTCCTCAAGGCAATTACGTTGCAAACACAATTAGTGATGTTAGTATTTATCAACGCTATGGCTCAGAAAAGTTATCTTGAGGGAATATGCCCTGTCTAAACAGAAACATGCAAACAAAATTGCAAATATCACAGTAGTTATAAAGATATTTATCTTTATGCTAAGTGCTTCAGATAAATGTGTGTACTTCTTATTCCTTTAACATTGCTTCCCAAAAGGAGAGAGACAATATTTGTTGAAGGGAAACTCCTTGAAAGAAATACGCATTAGGTATGCAGGTTTCTGAATGCATATAAAACACATAACCCAGATACTCAGTAACAAGGAAATCATAAATGGTATTCAGACATACTTACTTTACTTATTTTACATTTGTTAACCAGGAAAGTCTGACTGGGTTGGATCTCACCTTTAGCGGTTGCACTGGGAGAAAAGCTTTATATATAGCTATTATATAAAATATATATAAGAAATTATACAAAATCCATATTGTACTAAGTGAATTATAGTCACGGAATGGCAAGTCTAAACGAAGACATACAACTCAAAAAACAGTAGACACAAATAAAAATATGTATACGCTAAAGGGTAATTGTTCTGATTAAAATATTTTAAGTGTACATACAAAAGAATGACAGAGAGCATATATTAATAGTTTACTATTTTATTTAATTTAAGAAATGTCTCTCAACTATATAATTTTATAATAATGCATTCATTTGTCCTAGGGCTGAAAGTTGAAAGGTGCTTAAGGGGGTACAGTCATGAATGTTTTTCAAAACTACGTTTCATATGTTTACACTCTGAGTTAGTCATTATTGTTATTACTGTTCACAAATATCGTCAGAATGAATCACAATGCTTTTACTGTTTAATTATTTGTTTGATTTCAATACATTTTGTTTATGCTATATATATGTTTATTCTATGCTTAGTTATAACAGTAATTTATCTTTGATACAATCAATATTAGTTAGTACAGCAAGTATTATATATATGGGGTAACATCAAACCTATTTTCCTTATACTTTTCTTATATGGTAATATTTACATAAACTTGATTCATTAATATCTGAAATACAATGCTGAGGAATTTCTTTAATTTGTTATATATTCTACTCAAAATTGGAGCTTATACAAGGAATAAGTGAGTAGGGATTGTGCATGTTGGACATCTTGTTTTCAGTTATATATGTAAATATGTTTGATATTACAATAAGGTTTTTTTGTTTAGTTAAACAAATATACAAAGTTTATTATGTTTATACATTGCAATTGACATTGAAAATGTTAACCAAATTCACTTATATAATTCATTTCTATTTTTCCTCTCTAGTAGGGGTTGGGTGGCTAGGCACTGGGGTACTTGGGAAGAAATTTTACAGAATCTTTAAAACAACTTTTTTAGGGAGACATTATGATTCAATATAACAGGTATAAGATACTGAGGTCTATAGTTAATATTACATTTTGCCAAATCTTAGTTATATGTTATATATCTATCTTTATTCAATATTATGACATTAAACATTGACTCATGGAATGTGAGAGGATTACAAAATAAAAAAAAGAGATCCCTACTTCTTCATTTGTTATTTAAATCAAAGGCTAATATTTGCTTTTTACAAGAGACACACCTAACTAAAGAAGACTTTGATAAAGAAAAAAACAAGAAATGGATTAAAATGATAGTTGCAACTGGTAATAGTACAAAATCAAGCGGGGTAGCCATTATAATTAAAAACACATTTCAGGGAACTATTTCAGAGGCGAAATATGATGTGAATGGAAGATGGTGTTACATTATTTCCAGTTTTCATAACATTGACAAGCCAGTTATACTTTTTAATCTTTATGGCCCTTGTGAACAACAACATATCTTCTTTATACAAATATATAATATTTTATCTTCTTTCAAAGATCATTATTTAGTTCTGGGGGGGGATTGGAATGCTATCATTAATCCTGAAACTGATCGTACTAGTAGATCTTCCTCGTACAACTTTCAAGCATCCATTGCTTTGGAAGAAATTATAATAGATTTAAATCTTACAGACCCTATTTCTCTCATAACACAGTATGATAAAAAAGACTTTTTCACATATTATTCAAAATGTTATAAATCATGGTCAAGATTAGATTTTTTTCTTATTTCTAACTGTCTTACTCATAGGAAGATTAATTATTCTCTTGAACCTAGATTTTTTTCTGACCACTCCAGAATATCTCTTGGAATTAGTTTGGACTCACATGCATCAAAATTATTCTCATATAATAGTTGGACATTGAATAATAATTTACTTTCAAATGAAAACACACATAAATTAATAACTGAAACAATAAAAGAAACATATCTTAATTTAGTCACAACAGATATCCCTTTAGATATACAATGGGCAGCATGCAAGGCAACTCTTAGAGGTATATTAATTAACAAAGCATCATATTTTAAAAAACAATACAAAAATAAAGAATTACAATTAAAATTAAAAATTCAAAATTTGGAAAATCAATATAGAACATGTCCCGACTCCTCTACATATGAAATATTATTGAGTTCCCAAAAAGAATTATTGCTTCTACATCAACATAACCTTACCATTTCAGAGCAAAGGTTATTAGCTACATACTCTGAATGGGCACAGGTTCCTTCTAAAGTGTTAGCCAGAATAATAAAAGGTAATCAATCTCTTCCTAGAATCTCGTCACTAAAATATAATAACAAGAGTTACAACACTGATCAGGAAATTTTGCAGCTTTTTACATCATTGTTCTCAGAGATATACTCAAAGGAAAATAATCCTAGGGATAAACAACAGATAGTGAACTTCGCGTCTTCTATTAAATTTCCTAGATTAAATGATCGACAAAAAAACACACTCTCTGCCCCACTGACTATTAAAGAAATATCGGAAGCTATTAGTAGACTTAAGACCAGTAAATCACCGGGACCAGATGGCTTCACACCCGAATTTTTTAAAATTTACTCATCTGAACTTTCACCCCTTCTCTTTGAAATTTTTAATTATATAATGATTCATGGTATATCTGATTTGTATTGGAATACCTCAAAAACCATTTTAATTTTGAAAAGAGACAAAGAAAAAACTGATCCTAATAATTATAGGCCTATTTCCCTGATTAACATTGATATTAAAATTTTAGCTTCTTTACTTGCTTTTAGATTAAAAAATGTTTTATCATCTTTAATTTCTTCGGAACAAGCGGGCTTTATGTCACATAGACATTCATGGGATAATACCTTGACAATTGATGCTCTTATTCACTTTACCAAAAATAATTCAAATCCTATGTATGCATTAATTCTTGACGCCGCTAAGGCTTTTGATAGGGTTAATTGGGATTTTCTGTTTCACATTATGTCTTGCTTCAATATACCATCTACTTACATAGACTCTATTAAAATGCTATATAAAAACTCTTATACTTTTCTTTACATCAATAGGAAAATATCCAAAAATATAAAGATCATTAATGGCACAAAGCAAGGATGCCCATTATCTCCCTTCTTATTTAATTTATATATAGAACCCCTATTATTATACATAACACAAAATACCTTCCATAATATTCCTAGAATTTTTAACACTAAAGTTTGTTTGTCCGCTTTTGCAGACGATCTTATATTATATTTTCAAACACCCTGCTCAGATTTTTCTAAACTAATTTGTTCCATTGAAAAATTCTCAGAGGTCTCTGGATATCAGATTAACACTCAAAAACACATATTCTTCCCATAAATCCACTTGCTCACAAGTCATATTTGTTTCCTGACTCCACTTTCCGGATAGTTCAGAATTTCAAATATTTAGGGATTCATATAAATCATAATGGTCTCTCCACATTTCAAAATAATCTAGCTAAAGTGTGGTCATTGATTATACTTGACTTGAATAGATGGAAACTGCTAAATCTATCACTTCTATCAAAAGCAGCTATAATAAAAATGAATATTCTTCCCAGATTGTTGTTTCAATTCAATGCTGTGGATCAGCTGATTCCATAATCCTTTTTCTCAAAAATTAATAAAACTTTGGCTAACTTCTTATGGTTTCCTAAATCAGTAAGAATTTCTTACATTAAGCTAATCTCACCTAAAAATAGGGGAGGACTTGGTCTTCCCAATTTTCATCTTTACTATTTGATTATCTCGGCCAATAAATTATTAACTATCTTAAATATAAAGACTGAGAAGTATAGTCAATATCCTATTTGGACAAAATTATGGTATCAACATATTTTAACCAAAAACATCAATCCACTAGCTCTTCCTTTCCTTTCATTAGGTGTCATGAATAAGTTAAAAATCCCTAACTCTTTAAAACAAAAAATTATTGCTTTTCAAGAACTGTTAAAACTTGTAAATTTAGAAAATATATTTCAATTAATGCAACCTCTCCATTTAAATCCTAATATTAGCTTAGACAATATTTCTTTTAATCTTTCAAATTTTCCTCTGATTAAAGATCTTACTGTTTGGGATCTGATACAATACAAGAATGAAACTCTCTCTAATATACGTAAAACTCTCAAAGTTAATATTAATTATCTAACCATTCTACGTCAATTGAGAGATGTCATTAATGCTAAATTTACACACATCAATGTAGATAGCATAGATATTAACAACTATAAAGTGTTTTTAAAAGTCCTCATGCTCCCAGAGAAAATGTTATCTAAATCTTATAATCTTATAAATCAAATAATTCATAATGCAGTGTGTCTCTTTTCTACTTATTGGGACAAATACAACTCTCACATATCTATAAATCAGAAACTCTCAGCTATCAAAAATACATTAGAATACTCACCCTTCAAAAAACTCTTCTACACTCAACTAATGATTAACAATAATGCATATTTTACTCCTTCTAAACTTAACAAATTTGATCCTAATAAATCGCCCTCATGTTCTTGTTGTTCACATCCTAATGCAGATCTTTTACACATTTTTTGGTCTTGTCATCATTCACACAAACTTTGGACCTCCCTAAAAGCTCGTTTACAGAAAATGGGATATCATAAATCCACCTTATCTTGGGAGACTGCATTACTACACTTAACAAATATTTATCTCTCTAAATTGGACATGCAAGTGTTAATATACATATGTTCACTTATGAAATTATATATCACTCAAAATTGGTTGGATCGAACCAAATTGAATTGGAATAATTTTAAAATTTTGGTTCATACATACATCAGTGCGCAGAAAATGATAGTGCAAAGTCCCAAGAAGTTAACATTTATTAGCAAAGCTATAGAAAAGGTGTTACATATTATTAATAGCGTATAGATGGCCACCTTCTTTTAGGGATTTGTAGACCTCAGTCTCATTTATATTCTTATACTTATTTTTATTTTAGATTAATACTTACCTTGATATATTCTTTGGTTAACATTTGTATATAATGTAAATAGTTAAGTGTATATTCTCAAACTGCATTGAGACAAAACATTCATTTTACAAAATTGTATCTTCATAAATATCTCCTAATGTTTCATTTTTCATATGTATTCTAATTTTGTTGTTGTTGTTATAGTTCTGTCTTGTTAAAAATTCAATAAAAAAGTTTTTTGAAAAAAAAAAAGTTCCATGATAATACGCTCCATGGCCTTGCAGATAAGGCTTGTCAGACTGATGGGACGGTAGTTTCCAGGATCCAAGGTGGATCCCCCCTTGTGGATTGGGATAACTGTAGCTCTGCGCCACTCAGTGGGCACGAAACCTGAGGTGAGGCTATGATTAAACATGACACTTAGGTGAAGTGCCAGTTCATATTGTAGTTCATGTAGTACACAGCCCGGGATGTCATCTGGTCCCATGGATGCTGTATTCTTGGCTTTAGAGAGTGCGTTTTGTACCTGTGTGGCCGTTATTACTGGAATTTGGCAATCTTCCGGTATTGAGATGGGCCATTTAGGGGGTGAGAGGGGGTGAAGTTGGCACTGAATCGATCTGCCAGGATATTGGCAATATCCTTTGGATCAGTATATTTATTGCCATTCTGTTTTAGCTCAGAGCAGATCTGAGCATTGCCATTTAGATTCTTGACATAGTTATAGAATGCTTTGTGGTTGTCTTTGGAATCTTTGGCAATTTTATTTTCATAACTAGCTTTGGAGGATTTTATGAGGCATCTCAGTTTCTTACTGAGGCTAGTAAGGAGTTTTTGCATCCTGGGATTTTCCTCTTTTCTGCAAAAGTTTCTTCCTTTTGTTGTAAAGTTTGTTTATGGCAGGGGACCACCAGATTGGCTTCCTTTTTTTGGATGAGAGCATTTTGGTTCTATTTGGGATGGCACGATTCATGCATGAGTGGATGTGCTCGTACAGTGCCTTAGTGTAGGATTCAGCAGTTGAACTTTCAGTTCCCGTCTGCATGGGTGTCATGAAGTTTGTCACTTCTGACTTGAGTAGCATGAAGTTGGCTTTGGAGAACTTTTTATGGTGGTTTCTTTACTCGGGCGTGGGGGTGGGATGTGGATGTTAAGGGTGATTAGCTTATGGTCAGACCTGACTAACGAGGGGGTGACCATAGGTATGGAGCATTGATTTGCCATGTTGGTAATGACCAGGTCTAGGATATTGGAGCCCCTGGTGGGACTATGGATTAGTTGATCCAGGGCATTGGAATTTATGAATTCCAAGAACCGTTGCTCAAAGGTGTTGGGACATGAGTAGTTTTCCCAGTTAATGGCAGGGTAGTTAAAATCACCCAGTATTAGGGTGTTTGGTACTATCTTAATATTTTCCAGTATGTTTAAAAAGGTGTAGTGAGAATCTTGGGATATGGTGGGGGATCTGTAGCAAGCTACAATTTGGATTGCAGTCTTACCTAGTGTTAGTTGCACTTGGAGAATTTCAGACACATTGTGTTGGCCAACTAGCCTGGTGGTGTGAATATCCTTGGTGAATATTAACACTCCTCTACCTTTAGTGTTTCGGTCCTGGTTTGGTGGCCGAAAAGTGTGGTAAGAGAGTTGTAGCCTGGTATTGCAGGGGTGCTCTCTGGAGCCTTGAACCAGGTCTCAGTTACTGCACAGATATCGATGTTCTCCATTTTTAGGAGTGCCTCGAGAGAGTGCATTTTGAGGTTTAGACTTCTAGCATTGAGTAGCATTACCTTCAGATTTTGCATGCTTGTACCTGTTACGGTGGTGGTTTTGTCCTTTGAAGTTTGCCTAAAAAAGGCACTATAGGGGTGGCAAGAGCCTTAGCCAGTAACCTGAATCCCAGGGGCGACAGGTGCAGACCATCTCTGGCAAAGCATCGTGGTCTGTCAATCATGTCATCCCAGGCAGACAGATACTGAATCCCCTTTGAATGACACCATAAGCTTAGCCAATTGTTGAAGTCAATCATTTTATCCTTATATTGTGGTATCATTCTGGGCGAAGGCAGGATGCTACTCAGGGCTAGGGTCATACCTGCCTGGGCCACATGATCCGAGAGCTCTTCCATGTCTCTTTTCATGTAGTCCAATGAGGTACGTCTCAAGTCATTCACTCCAACATGGACAATGACAGAGTCATATTTGTACTTGTTGTGGAGTGACTTGAGTGCATGCGTTATGTGGCGGATCCTGGCACCCGACAGGCAGCTGACTGTAATTTTCTCCTTATTCAACCTGGTGAGAGGGACATCAGTGTGCCGGACTATAGAGTCACCTATGACTAAAGTGTTAGGTACATTGTCTTGCCTTAAGGGCTGTTGCTGGGTGGCACACTGGTGTTGTGAACTATGTGACGCATTAGTTGTGATTGGTGTTTGTTTGCGTTTCAGCTTCAGAGGTCTTTGTTGCTTGGGCAGGTTACAGTTAAGGGCCTCTGCATATGTGGATTTAGTGTTGCTATATGTGGGTGTTGGTGGTGCGGGTTTAGAAGGGCTATGTGTTGCTTGAGGTGTAGTGTGGGTGTTAACCTTCTCCTCTTGACTGTTTAGCACAATCTTGGGTGGAGAGAGCTTTGCTTCCATTTTGGCTATGTAAGTGCATCTCTCACAGGTTGTAGTGTTGGGTGGTAGGAGGAGAGGGTTGTCTGTGTACATGAGGCAATTGCTGCATTGCCCCAGTATGCCCAGATTCACCAGGTGGACAGGAGAAATCACCGGAAGCTGACCCTTGGACATGCCTGGTTTGGGGCTTTTTTTTCTTCTTTGTAAAGTACAGGAGCTGTTTCCTTAGCAAGGTACTTTGCAATTATAGGCTGTTTAGTGCCTACTATTAATTTCTCCTTATTAACAAGGAGAGTTCAGTGTTTGTATGAGTTTAAGGCTTCCTAGTGCTTTCCAGCAGGTATTAGAGAAAGTGCTAGTCACAGGGATGCTTAAAGGTAAGATTGAAAAGAATGCACTCTGCAGTGTGCACTAGAGAAGTTAGATGTGAAAGTAGGTAACTTGAGTTTTACCTATTTAAAAAGTTAAGGTTTAGTGGAGAGTTACTATTTTTAAAACATCAAGATGGATTGAAAGGGGTGGTCACTTTTGTAATTTGGTACTATGAAATACTGTAGGATGGCCAATAAATTTAAATAATTGAAGGGGTGGGATTTCAAAAATGATGATTTTGTGATTACTCACATAAGCCAGTGAAAGTAGAGAGAAATGAGATATATGGTCAGATTAACATAAGAGGCAGGCAACTAGAAAGACAGTGGTATTTAACAAGACAACTTAAATGGGTGTGAGGGCGGGAAAAATTCTGCCTGACTCAGAACAGAGAGAGCTGTGGTCTCTTTTGAAGTTTTAATATGCTGTTAAAACAGAATGCAAGCAAAACACAAGGTAAAGAAAACAAACTACAGTATTCAAAATATAGAAAGGCAATACAGTAATACAAAAAATATAAGCAAACTAACCTTTCCTTCACAGCAAAGTGTAGCAGAGTCTGGATGAGCCTTTCTGGTAAAGCTCATCTCCTGATTTGACAATCTGGCTAGTGTTTTTTAGTTTTTCCTTTCTTGTCTTACCTTTAGTACAGCTTCAACATTATCTGTACTAAACAAACTGTATGAACAATCATATGTTACTACCTACTATACTTTTAAGTATATTTCTAAACCACTATGCTTATGTAAATATCTTCTGCAATCACATATCTGCTATATTTTATAACTATGTACACCACAATGCTCATGTAAATATCTTATGTATAGTATGTTAGCAATTGTTCTGGAGCTTTTCTCCCTGGGCCTCTGCTGAAAATGGACAGCTTTGTTCAGTCGGACCTCCCTGGTAAACATATGTAAAATAAAAACAAATCTGACCTTTATGTGGATTAAAAAAAAAAGTATATCATGTAACAGAAACCAAACAACGGCTCTGTGAATTTACTATACTATTCTGTAACTGAATACACATTGCTTAATGTTAACTGATAAAAAAATTAAATAAAAATACAGTATGACAGGGGAAAAAAGATAATGCTTTATGATTTGTAAACTGCTCATAAATTGTCACAATCCTTGAAGTGTATAAAACACCTCCTTCTAACCTTTAGAGTCCAGAAAAACAGCTTTTCTCGATACGCAGCAATAAAGAATCCAGCATATAATAAAAATGCATACACACCAGAACATAACAGTTAAACATACTGTGCATGTCTCTCTGCATATCTGTAAATTAGTAGGTCATGTCTTTTTAAACCTGTAGTAAATGTTATGTTCTCCATGACAAAGTTATGTATATAGTTCTTTGCATACTCTCACCTTAGTGAACTGCTTGCAGAAGAAGACAATGTTAATCCATCCTGACTGCGACCAGTACAACACTTCATTAAAATATCTATTAATCTACTAAGAAAACAGATTATCCTGACTGCGAACAACACAACAGTTCATTAAAATATATTTTAATCTACTAAGAAAACAGATTTCTGCCTCAAACTAAGAAGTAATTAAAAACAGTTAACAACAACTCTCCACTTTGGTCTGACACCCTGTAATTTGTAATGCTAGCCACTCTCAAATAAATATATGTTTGGGACTTCCTTATCAATTAAGGTAGAATGAAATCACCAGCAAAAATCATCACTTCTTGAAGATATGACAACAATGCAAACAGCACAACATAATTATATTGATAAGTACTGCAAAATATTTTATTTGCCATTTCCTATTTAACCAACTGCATATGGGGAGAAGTTGGAACACAAAGGTGAAGCAATCAATACCTTTATTTGGCCAAGATGGATTTTACAATGCACCTACAGGAGCTTCACCTTCAACAGGGTCAGGCAACAGCTACTAAATAAACAAAACCCTACGTTTAATAAAATAAACATATCTAATTAGTCACATTTCAGATTTTGAAAGTTTACTATTCCAAATACTAACTCATCTCTAAACTTGAGTGCAGCGTCGTGTTCTAAGAAAAAATATATAAAAAATATTTATTCAGAAAGAGTAACAACCTGTAAAACTTAACCAGCAGCCAATGTCTTGTCACATCTGGACAAAGTCCAATAAAAAGTGTTCCAAATTTCAAACCAAATTATTTATATGTAGCACAATTGAAGTTATGGAAACTCCCAATCCCACAGTGTCTGAAAACTTACATACTTTAAATAAAAAATACTAGTAACTACATGTAAACATTTGAAATATGCACAGATAGAAAACAGTAGCACAACTCAATCTGGTGCAGGCTTGTATTTCAGCAGACCGCAAAAAGTTCAGGTGTACATCAAAACACTCCAGCTGAAACTAATTGTTAACAGTTGTGGCACAGTTCTCTAACAAGGGGTGGACGCAGGAGCAGAGCAGAAGTACTACATACTACTACAGAAATAACGGGTGACGTCTGACAGGCCAAAATTAAATCAGACTCTAGCAGTTATACCTTCAGTAAGGCCACCTCCAGGCAGGCACTAATTAACATGGATGCCGATACCACTCTACCCCTAATGGCCGATAGCAGCCCCATAAAAAAAGTAAAACTGACAGTATCGTTCCCTCGCAACATGCACCAAAAATGTGCAACAGGCAACTAGGACACAACTATGTTCTAGTTTCAATTGTTAAAACATATACATTTACACAATTACAATAGTTTACATACATTTCTATTCTAAGTTGGCAGGGCATGCTGTGGTTACATTTTATTTAGCTCAGTACTTTACACCTTTACACACACTTCTGTAGGAATCATATCAATATTCACAAATGACAGAATTATTTACAAAATTCCAGATATCTGGGCTGTCAGTATTTCCTTTTGTGACAGCATATTTTCCCCTTTCTCCAATTTTATGCAAACCTCAGATTATGCATCTGAATCCTATATAGAATAAATCTGTGCAGCAGAAGATAGAGTGTTTGAGACAAACGTCCCATCAAACAATAAGAATTCAAGGACAGATTGTTATCAAACCTGGTTTAATCACTAGCTTTGAACATAGTCCCTGATCACCCTGTCCTAATTTTTCATTAAGACACTATGCCATCATGCAACTGTAACTACTGCTTGTGACATCCAGACCAGTGTCCTACTTGTTACCAAGTCAATGTTTGCCAGGTATATGACAGGGCCAGAACTGTACATATCTAGTTTTGCATTGAATCTCCTGTTTATAATGACCGAAACAGACTGAATTTGTAAGATTGGCTTTGTCTGAATGATGTCCTTTATATCCTCAGTGGACAGAACTAATCCTTTTACCAAACACCTTCCCCTTCAGTTTTACCCAACTGCAGATATTAAGTTGCACAGTATAAATTTGCTGAGAACTTACACTTTATGAAGTTTAATTTCAGTGTCATTTTCCAATCAGAAGGACTGCAAAGGTTCATCAGTTATGATAGAGCCACAATTAATCCCAACAGAACTGCTAAGACTGTATATTGTAAGGAAACACCATTTTGTCTCCTTCATGCTATTCAGTACAGTTTTCTGTTACTTCCCAGTCTGTCTATACATTCCTATCAAACTTGATGTCGCTTCCACTCAAAGACTGTTATTTACTTCAGTTTTTCATGAATGCATTATAAGTGTATACATTTAATTTTCCCATTTGCTGGCTACTTTCTCTTCTTTTATTCCAAACAAGACTGAAGTATACTCGATGATTTATCCAAACAAAATCTGCTCGTCTGCTGAATAACGTATTTCCTTTACTAATATAGTTTCAGCATGTCACACCATCAGCATCTATCACTTGCCCAACAACTATAATACAATATACAAATCTTATGAAGGCACAATGTATGCATTGCCTTGCTTACACGACATACAGTTACTTACAAAGTCATATCAATAAAAAAGTAGTAGACTGGAGAAAGATGTTTGTTTAGCTTAAGATATGAGGAATAACATTCAAATCTTTACTGTAATGTCTAAATATCAACACAATACTATCTACTTGCAAACAGCAACCTACGGTTTTACAGAAAAGAAGAAAATCCCAGGATGCAAAAAACTCCATTACCAGCCTCAGTAAGAAGTGGAGATCCCTCATAAAATCCTCCAAAGCCAGTTATGAAAATAAAATCGCCAAAGATTCCAAAGACAACCACAAGGCATTTTATAACTATGTCAAGAATCTAAATGGCAATGTTCAGATCTGCACTGAGCTACAACAGAATGGCATTAAATATACTGATCTCAAGGATATTGCAAATATCCTGGCAGATCAAATCAGTGCCAACTTCACCCCCCTCTCACCCTCTAAACGACCCATCTCAATACTGGAAGATTGCCAAAGTCTGGTAATAACGGCCACACAGGTAAAAAAATGCACTCTCCAAAGCTAAGAATACAGCATCCATGGGACCAGATGACATCCCGGGCTGTGTATTACATGAACTACAAAATGAACTGGCACCTCACCTAAGTGTCATGTTTAATCATAGTCTCACCTCAGGCTTCATGCCCACTGAGTGGTGCACAGCTACAGTTATCCTACTCCACAAGGGGGGATCCACTTTGGATCCCAGGGAACTACCACCCCATCAGTCTGACGAGCCTGATCTGCAAGGCCATGGAACATATTATCATGGAACTTATAAACAAACACATTGGCAACCTTCAAACACTGAACCACCCAGTTTGGGTTTGTGAAGGGCCGATCTTGTCTCCTGAACCTGATTGACTTCTTCGAATCAGTCTCCAAAGCCGTGGACAAGGGTAAGGCGTATCTGGACCTCGCCAACGCTTATGACACCATCCCCCACTCTGGAATCATAGCTAGACTTACTAAGCTGGGCATTAATCCATATGTCACTCGATGAGTTGCCACCTGGCTTACTGACAGAACCCAGATTGTAAAAGGAGCCTACTCCAAATCCAGCTCCAGACAAGTGACAAGTGGAGTACCTCAGGGTTCAGTCCTGGGACTGCTCTTATTTGGCATCTACTTCTCTGAAGTACAGTCCAACACTAAGGGACTCTGGCTAACAAAGTTCCCAGATGACTACAAACTAGGAGCCATTACTGAATCCCCAAATTATGTGGATACTCTACAAAAGGGCCTTACAGAAACAGATGCTTGGTGCCAGAGCCATGGGCTCTAGCTCAATGCCAAGAAATGTATGGTTATCCACTTTGAGAAAAAGCATGTACCTGTGAATTATCACATAGGTGGTAGTACACTAAACACTGAAAGTGTGATAAGAGACTTAGGGACACAGGTGGACAGTGGTCTCACCTTCAATAACCACATCACCACAACAGTCAGGAAATCCTTTTATGTGGCACACCTCATCACTAAGGGCTTTTCATCCAGAAAAATGGAGGCCATTGTCCCACTGTACTCATCCCTCATTAGACCCATTATGTACCTCTCAAGACATCTGCAACAACTGGAAAGGCTGCAGAAATACCTCACTAAAAGAATCACAGGCCTAAAGCAGATGCCCTACACTGACCACCTTAAAAAAGTCCAGCTATACTCTGTCACATATCATCTACTCAAAGGCAATCTCTGCCTTGTCAAACCCCGAGCTGTTGGACATGCTGCACTTAAAGAAATCCCAATCCCTCAGAGCCACACGCTCCAGGGATCTAAACTGTGTCATCACAATAAACAAAACATGCTGGAGGGATAGATTCCTGACCCAGAGACTCCCCAGACTCTGGAATAGACTGCCCATACATGTCAAGCACAGCGCCTGTTTGGCTGTCTTCAAAAGGAACCTTGATGATTGGATGGGAGAAAGGAAATTCACCTCGGGGATCACGTCAGTCACCCTGCTAGACAGGGGTCCAGGGAAGTAAATAGTGTGGAAAGAAATAGCCAGGGAATTGTTATGGCTAGTCTTGTACAGGTCCTAGGGCCGATAGCCTAGTACCAACCTATGAACTTATGTAATGCAAAATTATTCTGTTCAATGTTGTGGCAGAAAATGGACCTCTGTGGACCACTCCT
This sequence comes from Protopterus annectens, assembly GCF_019279795.1. Lineage (NCBI taxonomy): Eukaryota > Metazoa > Chordata > Ceratodontiformes > Protopteridae > Protopterus > Protopterus annectens. Next base: position 1,486,504,113 of record NC_056725.1, on the reverse strand, counting down.
ACAAATAAATACACAATACATGAACCACACACTTAAAACCATGCAAACTACATCTGAAAGGCTTTCAGATAGAAAATGAATGACTGGATGGATAAGATATAAACTTGCCAAGTTCCAAATGGAAAGAAGAACGCTAGAAATGAATGCATATTTCAGGAAAAATGTTGAAGTACAAGAAAAGGTTATGTCATAAGGCTGGCATGCAGGAAGATGAGAGTAATGCTAAGAATTTTTGTTTTTCAAAAAAGTGTTTGCCATGGAAAGATTCTCAGAAGTGTCGCAATGGGAGCAAAACCAATGTAGCATTCATATATGTATGGGCTAGACAGAAGAGTACCAAGAGTGTGCAGCTGCAACTGCTGCAAGTTGAACAGGCTGTTGAAATGCAGAAGTAAAACAAAGGAAGAGCACTTAAGTGGATATTATTTACTTATCTGCTGACATTTCTGTTTCTAAACACAGCTTAGTTAGTATATGCGGCACAGAAACAGGTAAGCAGCCATGTAAAATACTGTCAGTACACTCCGTTTGCAATGTGGTGTTGTAATGTAGGGGTTACTCTCCAAAGTGGCAAGCAGTAGCTTGCTCCAGTATCTGTGACTGTAATGGCTAACAGTGAATCCCCCCATTCTGTCCCAGCTATTAATGAGCTGTCATTCTCAGTGTGCAATCAGAAATCAGAGCAAATGTAAGATTCTAAAGGGCATCTTTCCAGTGCTAGTACTAAGCTGACCAACAGCAAAATCTAAAAACAAGGTACGTCAAACCTCAACAGAATAGCCCATCTTTCTTGGTGGGAATATCTGGGATAAGATTTATAAATATACCTGCAGCAGAGCTAGTCACCTGGTGATGTGAACATTAACTGTAGGTGATGGTCACTGTTGACATGATACCCCAACCCCATATACAAAATGGGAAAAAGGCGGATGATGCAAGTGAATGTATAAAAAGAAAACAAATACATTATATATATATATATATATATATATATATATATATATATATATATATATATATATTACACATACATATACAAAACACACCCCTGTTACAATGCCAGGATGTTACAATATAAAAAAATGAGACCACAATAAATCGTTTCAAAGCTTTTCCCACCTTTAATGTGACCTATAACCTGTACAATTCAATTGCAAAAACAAACAAATCTGTTAAGGGAAAAACTAAAAAAATGTACAATAAGCTGGTTGTATAAGTGTGCACACCCTTAAACTAATACTTAGTTGTTGTGCTGCAATCAGAAAACATGCTACTTAAAATCTCATCTATTAAATATTGGGATCAGGTAAGGGGGGACAATAGTTTAACTTAATTGGCAGGAAGCAAAAAGGGTCTACAATTTAAGGGAAAGCTGGATATTGAACTATGAGGGCTTAATATTTGCTGAAAAGCATATTTACCTGGTGAATACTGTCTATAAATCTAATTAAGTAGATGTGTATAATCAGTCTAGAAGTGGAACTCACACTCCAAACAAGTTTATAAGTGACTTATATAGGTGTCTGGACCAAACAAATAAGAAATAGATAGGAAACAGGGAAGGAGTTAGGGGTTAACATGACTGAATAATTCTGGACGAGGGTTTGTACTTCAACTAGATTTGTCACTAAAAGAAGACTCAGGAAATTCACCTGGAAGTATCTATATAAATATTTTATGCACCAGGTAAAATTCAACATATGTACCCCATGAATAGTGGATAGTGACAAAGATGTAATTCAGAGGAGAGGGGTTCTTGGCAGTATTTTTTAGGGTTATTGAGACCTGGAATTTTTCATGGGGCAGGAGAAGGAAATAGTAACAAAGATAATGTTGAGATATACACATTTAAAAAAGCAGTTTTTACTTGGAACAGATCTTGAATTAGAATTGACACGTTCTCATGGTTCTTAGGTATTCCTCATAACAGTAGCAAAGAATGCCATAACAAAATAAACAAATTAAAAAAAAAAAGGAAAAAGAAGGAACACCCTGAAATCTGGTTGATAAAAAAGTGATTGCAGGAACTTACACAGCAGAAAAGAAGGGTTTAAAAGAGACAAGTTTTATTTTAAATGTATAAGGAAATAGAGGTGATGGATTCAGAAAGATATTCAGTGATGTAAAATACAATGGAGTGAAGATATGCGGAAATCCTAAGTCTAGGCAGTGGAAAAAGCTAGGTGCAAAGTAGTAGGTATGTTGGCCTGTCAAGTACCTGCTATCAGAATACAAGAAATAGTGAAGTTGCCATCCATATCTAATATGATGCTGATAATAGGTCAGCATTATTTTGATTTATATAACTGCTGTTTTTTGTACATACCAGTTTGTGAAAAGTAATAAATTGTTCAGAATTGACTGGTGCTCCACACTGACAAACAAATTTAAATAAAATAAATTAAGAAAAATAGTTTTCATCATAAAAAAATCTTATATACATTGAGGGGAGAACCATAAAACAAACCCAGTCAAAAATGCAACATAACGTTTCATCAGTGCACATAAACTCTTTACACAATTCATTTCACTGTAGTTTTATTTTAGCACACTTCTAATACTCTTTTCCAAAACTGACCAGAAAACAACCAGCACTTAAAAGTATTTTCTCTTTCCATCATCTTTAACATACAGAATTAAACCCACTATTTTTGCCATGGAAAAATGACCCTCAGCCTCAGTATGTAAACACATAACACTCACACACCTACCTCTCAGTCTCACTTCGTCCTAGCAATCTGAACGTCCTCTGGAATTCAAATTCCCAGCAGGCGCGAAAGACAAAGCCGTAAACCATGTTGCACAGATAAAACAGGTGTTTGCGACCTGTTTTCATCTTCTGTGTCTGTGCGACTGGACGAGACGCAAAGGGCATTCTTAAAGAGGAACACCCTTTAAAAAAAAACTTTTTTTTAAATTAAAATACGTTTAAAATACTTTTTTTTTTAAAATTAAAATATAATGAATTTCTCGGTCAGCCGTTTCCAGGGGGGTGCAAGTGCACCCCCTTGCACCTGCCTGCGGACGCCCTTGGTTGGAGCCTATGACTGAGATATACCACTGGGTGCTCTTCTCCCTCTGAGAAAACCTGGCTAAGTACAGCCCCTACCCCATGGTTTGAAGCATCCACTTACACAACAAATTCTTTGCTGTAGTCTGGACTGGCTAACACAGGAGACCCTCCCAAAGCTCATTTACGCTTCTGGAATGCCTGCTCACATGCTGGGGGCCATACTACCTTATCTGGTTTGTTTTTCCTTGGCAGGTCTGTGAGGGGAGCAGCTATGGTAATATAACTGGGGTCAAACTTTCTGTAGTACCCCGCTGTCTTTAAGAATGCCCTCACCTGCTTTTTGGTAACAGGGCAGGCCATGCCTGAAGGGCTTCCACTTTGGCAGGTTCTGGTCTGATTTTACCACTCCCCAGTCTATGTCCCAGGTAGGAGACCTCTGCCATACCCACCTGACTTTTGCTAGGCTTAATGGTCAATCCTGCCCTCTGTAGTCTGCCCAGCACCTCCCTGACATGCTGAAGGTGCTCTAGCCAGGAATTGTTGTAGATGGCAATATCATCTAGGAAAGCAAGGGCAAAATCTCCTGCTCCTGCTAGGATATGCTCTACCAGCCTCTGAAAAGTTGCTGCAGCATTTTTCATCCCAAAGGGCACCTTCATGAACTCCTGCAAGCCAAAAGGAGTCACAAAGGCTGACCTCTCTCTAGCACTGGGAGTCAAGCGCACCTGCCAGTAACCCTTATAGGTTCATAGGTTCATAGGTTGGTACTAGGCTATCGGCCCTAGGGCCTATACAAGCCTAGCCATAACAATTCCCTGGATATTTCTTCCCACAATATTTACTTCCCTGGACCCCTGTCTAGCAGGGCGACTGACATGATCCCTGGGGTGAATTTCCTATCTCCCATCCAATCATCAAGGTTCCTTTTGAAGAAGGCCAAGGAGGCGCTCTCCTTGACATGTATGGGCAGTCTATTCCAGAGTATGGGGAGTCTGTGGGTCAGGAACCTATCTCTCCAACATGTTTTGTTCATTGTGATGACAAGGTTTAGATCCCTGGAGCGTATGGCTCTGAGGGATTGGGATTTATTTAAGTGAATCATGTCCAACAGCTCAGGGTTTGACATGGCCTTGTATGTTAAGCAGAGATCGCCTCTGAGTAGACGATATGCCACAGAATATAGCTGGAGTTTTTTTAGACGGTCAGCATATGGCATCTGCTTTAGGCCTGTGGTTCTTTTAGTGAGGTATTTCTGTAGCCTTTCCAGCTGTTGCAGATGTCTTGTGAGGTACATACCAAACGGGGCATTATACTCTATAATGGGTCTAATTAGGGATGAGTACAGTGGGACAATGAACTCCTTTTTTCTGGATGAAAAGCCCTTAGTGATGAGGTGTGCCACATATAAGGATTTCCTGACTGTTGTGGCAATGTGGTTATCGAAGGTGAGACCACTGTCCACCTGTGTCCCTAAGTCTCTCATCACACTTTCAGTGTTTAGTGTACTGCCACCTATGTGGTAATTCATGGGTACATGTTTTTTTCCAAAGGGGATAACTATACATTTCTTGGCATTAAGCTTGAGCCCATGGCTCTGGCATCAGGCATCTGTTTCTGTAAGGCCCTTTTGTAGAATATCCACATCATTTGGGGATTCAGTAATGGCTCCCAGTTTGCAGTCATCTGTGAACTTTGTTAGCCAGAGTCCCTTAGTGTTGGCCTGTACTTCAGAGAAGGAGATGCCAAACAGGAGTGGTCCCAGGACTGAACCCTGAGGTAGTCCACTTGTCACTTGTCTGGAGCTGGATTTGGGGTCAGCTACTTTTACAGTCTGGGTTCTGTCAGTAAGCCAGTTGGCAACCCATCGAGTGACATAGGGGTTTATGCCCAGCTTAGTAAGTTTATCTATGATTTCAGAGTGGGGGATGGTGTCAAAGGCCTTGGCAAGGTCCAGATAGGCTGTATGGACCGCCTTACCCTCGTACACAGCTCTGGAGACTGATTCAAAGTAGTCAATCAGGTTCAGGAGACAAGATCGGCCCTTCACAAACCCAAACTGGGTGGGGTCCATTGTTTGAATACCAATGTCTTTGTTTATAAGTTCCATGCTAATGTGTTCCATGCCCTTGCAGATCAGGCTCGTCAGACTGATGGGACGGTAGTTCCTGGGATCCAAGGTGGATCAACCCTTGTGGAGTGGGATAACTGTAGCTATGCACCACTCAGTGGGCACAAAGCCTGAGGTGAAGCTATGATTAAACATGACACTTAGGTGAGGTGCCAGTTCATTTTGTAGTTCATGTAGTGCACAGCCTGGGATGTCATCTGGTCCCATGGATGCTGTATTCTTAGCTTTGGAAAGTGCAGTTTCTACTTGTGTGGCCATGATTACCAGAATTTGCCAATCTTTTGGTATTGAGATGGGCCCTTTAGTGGTGAGAGGGGGTGACATTGACACTAAATTGATCTGACAGGATATTGGCAATATCCTTGGGATCAGTATATTTAATGCCATTCTGTTGTAGCTCAGAGCAGATCTGAGCATTGCCATTTAGATTATTGACATAACTATAGAATGCCTTGTGGTTGCCTTTGGAATATTTGGCAATTTTATTTTCGTAACTAGCTTTTGAGGATTTTATGAGGGATCTCAACTATTTACTGAGGCTGGTGAGGGAGTTTTTTGCATCCTGGGATTTTCCTCTTTGCTGCAACAGTTTCTTCCTTCTGTTGTACAGTTTGTTTATAGCAGGGGACCACAAGATTGGTTTCCTTTTTTTGGAGGAGAGCATCTTGGTTCTATCTGGGATGGCGCAATTCATGCACGAGTGGATGTGCTCGTACAGTGCCTTAGTGTAGGATTCTGCAGTCGAACTTTCAGATCCTGTCTACATGGGTGTCATGAAGTTTGTCACTTCTGATTTCAGTAGCATGAAGTTGGCTTTGTAGAAGTTTTTTAAAGAGGTTTCCTTACTAGGGGGTGGGGGTGGGATGTGGATGTCAA